>NC_048911.1:1396787-1551768 GCF_011077185.1 Oxyura jamaicensis
AGAAATGTCACAAGCCTCATCCCAATGCTTCCCCACTCTTTTTTTTTTTTTTTTTTTTTTTTAGTAGGGACTGGTTAAAGCCAAGTCCTTGATTCATTCACTAGACTTGCAACTTAACCTAAGAATGCAATTGGTGGGTGGGGGGGAGGAGGGGGGAAATCTATCCCTTCTACGTGGATCAAAATACTTCAGAAAACACAGCTGTTCTGTTTACAGGGACAGCCCATTTGTCAAGTCACCTCTCACCAAAGGAACCACAAGATCCTTGCAGAAAACACTTCCTCACAAGAAAGCACATACAGAAATCTTTAAAATACAGTTGTAAAAGAAGCATGTATTTTCTTTAGCAGATCACTTGTTCACCAGCAGGTACTTTCACAAGAGGCTACCTCCCAGTCTCACGTGAGATAAATGGTTTTAGACTGGAGAGAGGGAAATTTGAATGCATTTGCACTGAATCTTCAGTGGCTTAACACCAACTGAGCACAAATGTAATTGCCTGAGTTTGCAAACTACAAAAAGGATTTTATTTATGAATGGAGTCTCACGCTCTTCCTGTCCATTCTTTGTAAAGCATAAAAATAAAAGCAGCGAGTGGAGACCTCCCAGCTTCTGGTGGAGCAATGCTTCCTTCTCCTCTGACTCCACTTCTTCCTTCAGGTAGCTTGCCTTCACACCAATCCACGATTAAAGAACGCTACTTGTCACATGAACAGACATGCAGCATTTGGGTAGATTCCCATGCCTCTGACACAAGGCTGCACACAACTCTCCCAGCAAGCCAGGAGAGCAATAGGGAGTTTAAACCTGTCACTCCCCTTTCTCCCTGGGAGGTAAGCAGGACCCAACACCTTCTGCTGTTTGGATTCAGCTTCCTCCAGCTCATGTATTTTTTCTTGGAGAAAGGAGAACAAGGGGAGGAAGAGTTTTTGCAGAGAACACTTTTTTGCCTCCTCCGATTGCAGCCATATTACCTGTCAGAGTTCAGTATGCTTTAGCAGGGATGTCTCCAGAAGTGACTAATGAGCAGAAGGCAAAACTAAGGCAATTGAGTCCCCTCTGAAATTTCACAACACTGAAATGCAAAATCATCCATAGGAATATGGATCAGCTGTAACAACGGCAAAGATCTGAGATGTTTGGCAAGCCTGTAGTAACGGGCACAGCTACCCAAAGACGAAAAGCATTTGGGCGGTGACACAGCAGCATACTAATGAATCCTTGGAAAGAACCACTGCTCTAAAAGGCATGGAGAAATCAGACTTCCAAATGGCTAATCTCAAGGTGTTCTAGCGTACCTCCACCAGAACCATCCTCATGTTTCAAGCCACATGCAAGGGCCAGGGGAAAGCATGCAGTCTGTTCACACAAAGCAGCTTTAGAGAGCAAAGGACTGGCCTTGCATCACAAAGTGCTTAACAATGTGCCAGGTACACTATTCCACACCAGTTTGCAAAGGGAGGTGGGAGAGGAGACCCATGCCCCACTGTTCAGGGCATCCTGCACCCACTAAGCACATGCGTCCTTCCTGGGTGAAGAGTTTAGGAAATTGCTTCTGTTGCGAATCACAGCCTGACTGCAGGCTTGTTACCTCTCAGGATTCAGCTGCAGTCTGTAGCTGCTGCCTTTCCTACTGAAGACAGCAGGATTGCTCAGCCAGAGGCTTCAGCAGGAGTGTAGGTGGCTACGGGTAGGAATTTTGCTAACAGCCTTATGCAAAACTTTTTGCAGGCATTGGCTCAGATACTTGCCTAAAAGGCACAGGAAGAAAAATAGCACTGTGATGCACTGGCAAATGGTCTTGAGCAATACCAAAAAAAAGCAAAGATGGCAGCATGGATATATGGCCAGTGAATACCCATCACAAGAACCCATTTTCATCTGGCCTGCTTTGGATGCAGTAAACATGCTGAAGGTAACTGCAAACCCTTAGGCACCACTGTGACAGGCTTGTGTACCTCGCTGTAACTCCACTTAAGATCACAGGGCTCCTTATCAGTTGCTATTGTGCAATTGCTGTGGATTCCATAAGCAGAGAAAAAAGGAGTAAAAGCTAGCGTAATGAACATATTTCTTCCCTAAACTATCGCCTTGCAACACTTCAAGAGGGGCTTTAAAGCACAGGTCAGGAAGTCCAGTAGTTATGGCACTGAAGGAATGAAACCTGAAAGGCTCCAACGCTGGGAAATGCTAACTGCTGCGATTACTGCCAAGTGACTGTAAACCAGACACTGTGATAAAGAGAAAAGGATGGGCACTGTCTTCAATGGACAGTCATTCTTCACTGCCTATCAGCAACGGTTCCAACTTTGGTCTCATGTGTTACAATTACTTTCAGCTTTCCTCTCAGGCAAGTATTTTTCAAAACCAGTTTCTATCCGAGTAGAAGTGACTGACTCCCTGCCACACACACTGCAAGTTGGACACAAACCTCCTCGTGCCCTGGCTCACAGAAGCCATGAGATACAGGCAGTGGGGCACTTGTCACATGTCTCACATGCGATGTTGAAACTGACGTTTACGAGTGGCAGAGCAGGCTTGTTAGCTCCCCGTGAATTGTCTTGGACACGAAGAGAAGTTTTCTGACGGTTACTATATGGGTGAGAAAGATGACTACTTAAGAGCACATGTCCATATTATGGCCTGTGACAAAGCAGTTAATTACTCCTACTGAAACTTTAGAAAAAACAAATCCTTTACAAGTGTTCAGGATAGGAAGTTTTCTCCACTCTGAAACTCCGATGCAGCAGCCCGAGGAGACAGATTTGCAGGCAGACTGAAATGGAAAGACAATTCCTTAGTACAGGCAGTCAGAAGGAAGAAATACCATCCTAGAGCTTTGGGCATCAACTACAGCTGCTCCAGAGGTGTTCCTTGCAAGTAGCCAGTTTGGTCTAGTCTACCACATCCCTGTTTTTAAGAGTAAAAATACACCCTCCAGATCGAGATAGCTTTCTAGATTTAGAAGTAACAGAAAGTTGCAACAAATCTTTTAACATGAGAGGCCCGATGACAATAACATGGGCAAACATTTCCCCCCTAAATTTAAAGTTCCAATGGATATACAGAAGAAATTAATTTGCATAAACTTTTTTTTTTTTAAATATGCATTCCACAAATGATAGAATACATACAGATTCAGCTAGCATTCAAGTGTGGTATCCACCATCAGAAGCTTTTGAAAAACAGCATGAGAGATGAGCATGGAACACAACTACCATTTGGCACACAAACAAAGCAGGACAGAAAAAATATACTGTCACACAAGAGTCACAATTCCTATTGGAACAAGTGTAAATTCTCAACATGCGCAGTGGTCTCATTAGCTGGTTATCATTAATCTATTCGCCAAATTAAAATGGTTCACCAAAGGAATAAATACAAATTGTTCTACATTGGAGTCCAGGAGAATTGCTATTGGGAAGAGGATCCATCCTCATTATAAAGAAAATGACTGATTCTGAAGCAATCTTAGATCCCATAAATGTGACACACAATTTTTGATGTTGTTCTTTGCTGGCCAGTCTGTATAGTGGAAAAAAAAAAAAAGGTTAGTGAAGTCATTGCATGGGAGGAATTGACTACAGACTTGGTCTTTGGGACTTTATTAGCTCAGCCATCGTGTAAGTTAGCCAACTGGATCAGAGTGCAATATAACTTTGGGCCATTTAAGGAAAAATTGGGGTGGAGGGGATGGGGGTGGTAGCATTGTACCTTACCCCTGTGAAGTATTTCTGAGATTAAAGAGCACGTGATGGAATCATATGGGAGAATATTATTAAGTAGTTTTAATTGTTAAGTTACACAGTACCAGGAAAGGAATATTTAATTTATGTAGTCTACAAATAGTCAGCCATACTGTGAACAACAGGAATCTAACAGCCTCAGCTAAATCAAATGAATTAAAAGCATAAAATTATACACATGCATGCACACCTTGAATAGCTCTTTTGGCGTTAGTCTTGATGCCAGACCTGAATTCAGTGGAAATTACTTTACAAATTAGAGCACTTAGGTAGCCCAGATAAAAAATAATCCTTCATGTTGAGGGACTAATAACATATTTCTGAAAAAGCAGCAGGAGAAAGGCCTGGGGCACAAGCCTGGCACAAACACACCGAGCACATATGTGGAGATTGTAGGTTAGTCTATTAACAAACGCTAAGAACCCCTGTGCCATCCCAGGGAAAACAGATGAAGGACCAGAACGTACAACCCAGCACACTTTGTTCTGCTGAAGAGAAATAGCCACAAACAGTTACTGTTTCTTGCCAAGGCAGCCAGCAGATCCCTTAAAAACAAAAGGCAACCCATGCTGTTAAATGTCCCTTCACCACCCTTCTGGCTGCAGGAGCTCCATGATTGCCACCTGCTTCCTAAACAACCCGAGTGCTCGAGAATAGAATGAAAAACGGATTGATGTATACAAAGGAACAGCAGCCAGCAGGTGAAACACGGCCAGCCCAGAAGCAAGGCAGTCAGGAGGCACCTGCGTGGGGCTTGTTGCTGCAGAGCACACGCCTCCCCTGACGGCAGGTTAGCCCACGGCCCAGGCTGTCTCTCGAGGCACTGCAGCAGAAAGCTGAAGTTTTATCCCAGGGAAAGGCTCAGCTGCTCCATGGGGTTTCCCAGGAAGTTGTCTGTGCAGTCTTGCCACAGCTGGTTCAACAGTTACCTGTTTCTCGGAGGAGCCTCCAACAATGGTACATTTTCAACCCTGATGCTTGCATTAAAGTTCAGAGGTTTTATCCAAGTTAGCCCTAACCTACCATGCTGACACCAAACAACCAGGTGCTTTATACTGCATTGCTCTCTTCCTGCAGAGCTTCACTACTTCGCTGCCTCCCAACTGCCTGACCTTGCAGTGCTCGGCCCTGCCTGGCTTTTTTGGTGGTCTTTGAAGCTCAGGATTTCACTAATTCATTTCCATGCTTTATTTCATCTAAGAATTGCTTCATGAAGTCTGCTCAGGCTTGGGAAGCAACACTCTGTTAGTGTGTGCCTTTTATAACCAGGAGCTGAAGCATGAAATGGGAGAAAGACTGAGCATACGTATATTCACACTACAGCATAAATGAGTCTGAGAATAGAGCTCACAGGAGACATGGGGAACAGCTTCCTGGCCTAGAAGCAGCTTTCCATTCCAGAAAGATGAAAATTGATTTCTGCACTCTGGTTCAATTAATTACTAAAGCCATTCCTATGTGATTAAATCGAGTATATGTTGTAGACCAACAGATTTTCCACCAGGATTTTCAACAGTAAGGGAGGCTGGAGGCTGTCATTCCTGCCAGTGCAGTGCCGCAGCCAGGCTGGCTTTCACTGTGCTCCATCACCACTAGTGCCTGTGTCTTCCTTCAGCTTGTAGGAGATCACAAGCAGCTTTCCCACCCATCTCACCAGCAAGCTATCACTTCAAAGTGATCCACAAAACCCAGGGCATCACCATCCATAAGTGCCTGCTGCCTTACTAACGCTTTTGGAGCTCTTTTCCCTACTCCCATTAAAACCCAAATCCAAACAAACCATTTTGGAGATGAGAGGATGTCTTTTATTATGCTCTGTGACCTCAATGCACATTTTCCAGAACAACTCCTCTGGTTCACATTAGCCTTCTCTTGTGGGGTAAAGACAATGTTTTCTGCAGATTGGTGGCACAGCCTCAGGAACAAGTCAACCCAGCTTGTGACTCAATTAAGCAAACTAAAATAACATTCTGCACCTATCCTCCACGGATTTTGTAAACTTATGGCAAAGTTTCCAACCCTTCAATTACATACAAAGCATTCTGATTAATAAATTTAAAATTATTAGGCCAGGATATGTACAAGTATCTGCCACAAGGAACGGCCTCTAAGATTCTTAAAGCTGGGTATTCTGTTCATTTGGACTGGGGCTAGTTGAGTTAAATTGATTTTTTTAAATGCATTTATCCTCTACAGGGACTTTTTTTTCTTAAACGCTGATTTGTTAAAACTGTGCCTATCCAATACTCATTACTGAAACGCGTGGAAAGCTGCCAAAAGAAGCGATGCCTTCTGGACTAAACAAGGGATTTATTACTGGGAAACCACAGCACAGGGTAAAAATCCATCACAAACTTATCGATTTAAACTGATTGTAAGTAATCACACACAATTTATATTAAGTGAAACATACTGCCATCTAATTTAGAGTAAGTGAATTGAATGCTACTACTCTGAATTCTGTTTAAAAGCAAACTAATTGATATCCAAATAGAAATAATTGACGCTTTCAGAAAACATTAATAAAATATGCAGTTATCTCTGTTTATAATGTATTGATAGGTCATTTTTACCTATTTAAAAATAGTTGGGCAGTAATTATAGTGTTATATTTCAGCAGAGGTTTATACATAAGCCTGAGAGCAAGTTAATTAGAACTGGACAAATACTGTGTCTGCAGTGAGAAGAAAAGTACCTGATACGCGGGATGTAGGTTAAATGACTTCAACTCATGATTCATATAGAAGCCTCAAACTTTGCCTGCTTTCCACCTAAAAGATGATGAAATCATACATTTACCAAAACATGCTTCTCTCACCTCCAGAGAAAACATCTCAGGATGAAAATTGTATGGTGTGGCACAAGTTGCCATTGTGGGACCACATCTTACCTCAAAGCTCCCATTCAGGGAATTGAGCTTGCCAGTCTCCTTTGATATGTCACATAATTGGATCCCAATCCTCAGCAACATTAGTCAGCCCTATAGCCAATTTTATTTCTAAACAAATATTTGGAGGTGTTTGTTGCTCTTTTAAAACTGTCAATACACAAACACTTCCAGGAATAAAAAAAAACATCTTGTTCCGAATGATCTCTCTCACAGTCCCAGGTTTGGCTATTAATATTTAAGGATGTAGGAACATATTCTTTATTAATGGAGTTGCTTGTTTATCACAGGAACACAGGGCATGCCACTGTTTTCAGTATACTGTCAACCTCATAGGTTCTGAAGACCACAAGCCCACCGCAAAGCTTGAAATTTTTAATTTTAAAGTAACACTCTAACATATGTTGTACTGAGGAGTTTAAACCTAATCCTGCAATAAGCTGCGTGTAAGTGGAACAGTTGTCCATAACTAGCCTCATTACAATTCAATTAAATCCATTTGCAGAGTGCATTGCAGGACCAGGCCCTTAGGAATTTGTTATGTTCCTGGAGCTTATTAAATCGCTAGGTATCTCCAACAAGGCAACAGCACTGCATCCAAACCATAATTTATTTCTATTTACCTTGTTAGTACTAACCACCTGTTAGCTGTTATTTTTGTGCAACCAGACACTTGCATTTATATAAACTTTTCCATTTTTGTTACAACCTGGCTCTTAATACATCTTTCATGGCTCTTAAAATCATAACCAGTTTTATCTTGCTTAGACAGTCTGGTGCTAGACTTGCACACAAACCACGGGCGGCACAAAGACAACTGTCAGCCTAACTGACCCAGCAGCTCGCCCTGGCAGGTTGGCGTCCCAGCCACTTCCTCTATTTAAGGACTTCTGTATTTCCATCTCACCTAACTGAAGCTACGAGACAACTCATTACATGGGGAATGCATTCTCTGGTAAATACTCCTCAAGAGCTTGCATCAAACTTCAAGACATTTTACAGGCAAAGTATACCAAAAATATACAGTACTGCAGCTTTTCAATTATATTTATTTAATGAGAAAGTATGGTTGTTTTGTTTCCCAAAAGTTGACACCAATCCCTTGGTTAAGCACCTCAAAGGCTCTCCTCTGCTGGTTCTGCTGAGCTGAAGTGGTACTCACCTTAAACAGGCCGATACTAAATTTTACCGGAGGATGTTCCTGCCCCTCAGGTACTTGCCAAGCATGACTTAACTTGCCGAGAAACTACTGGCAGAAACAAAACCTATTTTGTAAGTTCAGGTTTTTAAACAAGGTCAGCCACTACAAAGCAATGCGGTTTGACAGAGACTTATTTCTACCCAGTGATGTGAATATAGCCAGGCAGTAACAAGCCTGTTTGCACTCTGTTCAGGAACACCACCAGAACTTCCACCCACAGCTACACACATCGGATGCAGGCAGTTGAGCTGGTTGGAGGTGCTCAGTTGCCTTGTGAAGTATTTGCTTCATCACAACAGAAGAACAGTACGTTATAAGTTAGTTTATACTCCCATTTCACGAGCGTTGCACTGCTGTTTTAAGACAGTTCCCAGACTAGAAAAACATTTGTTCACAGCTCACGAGCTAGCTGCAGCCCAAGGCTGGGCCTCCCATAAACAACAGGCTATCACCTATTACACTGTTAAAAATAAGGTGTGAAGAATTAGCAAATTAGAGTAGTAAGTAATCCTCTTCACTGAGGGGTAAATAGATTTATTAATAAAGAAATAAAAGCGAAACTTTGGTCAGAGATAAATTGTCGCAAGGGAAGGAAGTGAAAAAGGTTTATTTTGTCAAATAATGGCTCAGGTTAGGCAGATACAACTAGCAATTTTTCCAGCTGCTTTTCTGCCTCCCTACTCATTCTCAGCAGTGTAGCTATTTTCGGTCTCTGAAGCGCATAGTAGAAAAGCAACAGAAACTGGCAAAAAAAAAGAAAAAAGAAACAAAAGAGAAAGGTTCAGTGGATCAAATGCAGAAAGACAACTCAGGCACAATCTTTGAATAGAAAACAGGGAGTTGCACAATTTGAGAATCATCTCTCGGCATCAAAAGCAGCTCACAGTAGGATTATTTCTGTGCTGAGTTCTGCAGGTCACAGTTGTGGTCAATAGAAAACAAGGATCACACAGGTGCTCTCATGGGAGTATGGCTACAATAGCACGTCCTCCTCCTTTGTAATCTAGCTTGGGCGCTAGAGCTCCTAAGAAAACTCTCATCAGACAGGGTTTTGTTGTGCTGAGTAACCCATTTCCTCAGACTTGCATCACTGTGGATTACAGCACAGAAAACAGGAAATTTCCTAAGACAAAATGGTTTCATCTGCCATTACACTAGTAACGGCACACAAATATAACTAGCATTAGTGCCACATGTCCAAGCTCATCCTGAAATAAAGGGCCAAGGTCCCTTAGCTTTATCTTGAAGAGCCTGCTTTAGCAGAAGCCATTTGTCATGCGTTGCGCTGCAGGGTCTGGCACTTCACTCTTCAGTATTAAAGTAGCTCTGCCGCTAACACTTCCAACCATCCAGCACCTGATGATGACAGCAGTACAGATACCATGCAAGGTATCTGTAGGGGACATGAAATGAGATGTTGCAAAACGAAGTTCAGATATGCTTAAGCCCTTGAAGCAGCAGCTAATATTTGCTTTCTTCCCAGCTCAAAAGGAAGCAGCCTTATTAAAGGACAATTAAAGGATCTTTCACTCTCAAAATCCTTCATTCCCAACAGCTTTAGCAGGGGGCATTACTCTCCTTGCCCTATATGGCGACAGAGCTCAAGTCAGATAGCAAACACAAGCCAGTCAGAAATGCATTTACACTCACTCTGGATGAAAATCAGAGTTATTTCAGGCATTAGCCTTTTTTTTTTTGATGGTAACAGACAGAAGGCATCCTGCCCTACCTTTCTTAGGCCTCTACTTGGTCCTAGAGAGGAGTTCCAGCCTTTTCCAAATGGTCTGTCTTCTTAGATATATCCACCACTGCTCCAAAAAAGCCAGCTAATGCACCATCCGACCTAATGCCCTCCTGCCTCCCAAAGCCCCGCACAGTTCCCCAGGCCCTTCTCTTTGCAGCACACGCTCACTGCTTGGCAACTCCTGCCCCGAAGGCACAGCCCCAGCCCTCCAGATGCAAAAGGGACTGGTTGCTAATCCCTGTCCCCAGGCTGCATGGAAATCACTAGCAATCAACCCCAAAATCCTGCTGTGAGCTCACCCAGCCCCAGTCCTGCTGCCCTGCTCCAGGTGCTGAGGCTGTGCCGAGCATCCCACGGGGCTCCCAGAGAACAGGCATCCTGCAGAAAGGGAGGGGGAAGAAAGTTAACCTGGAAAATGCTTTGGAGGAAGAAAAAGAAAGAAAGTGACAGGTAACTGTTGACAGCCTGCCCTAGAGTTGGAGAGAAGCTGCAAGAAGCGTTACAGACAGCAGAAACTCACTTGGAAAAGGAGTTACTTTTACTCAAGCAACACTTTTAGGCAAAAAAAAAAGCATCCCAAATGTTTCCTTCCTCAAAGCTGTCCTGAAACCAGCTTAATGTAGCACCTCAAAGCACTGATGAGATATTTGTCTGCTGTATGTAAAAACGCAGCAATGCTGAGCTTTCAAGATGAAGCACTACCTGAGTTGCTTCATGGAAGCAGAAGGCCACATGGGAACACGCAGCAGCAAGCAAGCCCAGCACAACCCAAACCCTCTGCCCTAACCCAGCACTCGCCTCCCTCCTGGGTCTGGAATTAAATAGGTCACAGCCTCATACAGGGGAGGCTGGCTCAGGGTAAGCTGTAGAAGATGAGGCTATAAAACCCCAATGTGCGACTGTCTCTAGAGAGATTGCTTTGACTCAGCTTCTTTTTCTACAGGAGGTACGACACTGCCTGGCTTCGAAAGGGACAAGAAGCAAGCAGAGACTGCAGGCTTCTCCTCCCTGCCTTTTTTTTTTTCTTAAAAACAAACAAACAAAAACCTCCCTGCCAGTCTCCAGGGAGAGTTAGGGGCTCTAACTTCCCACTAACACAAGCAAATTACCCCAAGGAACTCGCTGTTCTGGGTTGCAGTTTTAGTCTCAAGATGATTTATTTTTAACTTAAAATTGCAGTCAATGTATTGTCATATAGAGCACACACACAAAAATCCCCCCACAACCCCACCTTCCTTTGGTAGCCATGTGACAGCATTCCCAGACACCCTGTGTACACAGCCTGTTACTTTCTGATGGTCCTCTCCTCATGCCACAGCTTTGGATCTCAGAAAAGTGACGTGTTGATATTGAGAGTAAAGAAATGGATCTGTCTGATGAGAGGAGCAAGCTGGTGTAGAAGCTGTCAAATGGAGGTAATGTCTTACAACTGCCTTAGTATAATAAAAATATCTTTTACCACTCAGCAACAACTGCAGAGCGAGACAGAAAATAAAACTGCCTACACCTGGAGAGCACGCTCTCTGCTTGAGAAAGCATTAACCTCTGCTCTGGGCTCCACAACCTCTCTGAGCAGCGGAAGCCCTATTTCCAAAGTGCCAGATCAACTCCAAAAAGGGGCAGGCAGAGCATTTTGCTTCCCATTCCCTCTGCACCAAACTATTTCATCATCATGCTGCTGTTTTGAAGGAGATGGGAGAGCTGCCAGGATCCTGTGCGCAAGTAGCTCCTTGCACAGGACCAGCCTCAGACAGCCTCGGCAGCACACGAGGCCTCGGCTGCACTCAGCACGGCCACACGAAGGCAAGCAAAGGCAGATGAGGTAGGCAGAAGCCTCAGCTCAGTTGAGGAGAAGCTGGGGAAAACCACTGTCCAGCCCAGCACACCATTTCAGGTTTTTAGAGAGTGCGGTCTATATAATGAACATGTTTTTTTTCAGGAATTGGGGATAAAAATAAAGATACACGTGAAGCTGAAAACTCCGCATAGCACACATACGTGAACACGCACCTGACTGTCAAACAACAACAGAGAGGGGATCAACACAGGCTCTGTTTTGCCATAATTTCTGGAAAGCCACTGATAATTCCAGTGTTTGCATGTTGCAAACAATTCTTGACTCTAGGAAAGCTTTAGACTTACATGCTTTAGACACTTAGGCAGAGATTTTCACAGGTCATTGGGGAATTTGGATGCTGAGCTCTTGCCAGAAGTTTGAACATTGAAAAGTAAGCATAGGCAAGCAAATATTTGAGGTATTTAACCTCCCCCAAAGGCACCAAAGCTCAGCACTCAAGTGACTAACCACTTGCAAAAACACAAGCCTCAGATTTTGCGAGATCATCTACATCAGCACTGAGCAGCTATTGAAAGCATTAGCCAACACTTTCCTAAGCACTGAAGGCTAAGGAGAAGTCAGCCAGGCACACCGGGCCTGCAGGGCAGAGCATGATTAGCTTCAGGGGGGTTTAATCACTGCTGTGATGTTATCCATGAAGTCTGCAAAGGTGGGGGTGGAGAAGCATTTAGTGTTGTCCAAGAAAAACAGAGATTATGGTGAAGAGTGGGAGAGGTATTATCAAATCAATACTGTGCAATAAATACACTAAGTGCATTAATCCAATTAGCTGAATGGAATAAAACAAATGTGCGGGATAGTAGTAAAACAGGAAGATTGAAAGAGGCTAAAGTTAAACATAGCCAAAAAGGAGAGGCAATGAAAACAAAATACCAGAACAACAGGCTTTTGGCATCTACATGCAGTCTGAAAACATAACCTGAGCACGGATGTTGTCTGGACAATTCTGGGGCTCATACCCCAGCTTATAGATGGAGAGTAAACAGGGACAAGTGCAACGTTTTCCACGAGTGAAAGCACAATACCAAAACTCTGCAGTTGACACTTGTTTGTTAAATGCCACCGCACCATAATACACCGAAAGTAAAGAAAACTATCACGGTAAAGAACTAACGGCTTGCAGAAGCTTATTAACTTGTAGCACAGCCCACATGTCCTCAGTGAATACTCAGTCAGATCTAGCATGGAACTCTGAAAATAATAGGGAGGAGGAGGCGGCCAGGCTAAGAAAAGAACTAGCAGACAAGGAGAAAGAGGTATTTTAGACAGTTACCAACAATTAGAGCAGAGAACTAAGCTAATCCCGTATCAGGCCAGGCTGTGTGTGCTGCACCAGGTGTCAGTAGCACAAGAACAGGAAAGCAGCCCCCTAAGCATTCATTTCAGTCAGGCACGCTAGTAAGAGGAAAACTTCTCTCCCTGAATGTTTAAGCAGAAGCAAATGCAGACTGACTTATGCATGCATTTATTAAAATTTTCTCAGCACTGAGTATTTTGGCTTTTAAGTTTCGTGCACAGCTTGAAAGCGAGGCAGAAGCCAAAGCATTAGGAAGAACACCATCTCTTTAGAGGATTAGGAATTAAGTTAACTGCACATTAGAGATTAAATAGTGGAGTACTTGTCTTTATTCTTAATAATAAACCATAAGGCATTGAGCTACTCAGCACGATTAACTTCTTTCAACTTCTCACTATTACTGCTGAGACAGCAATATGGTAGCCTCACAGAAACATGAAAAAATATGGAGTGATTAAGTTAAAATTAAGTGAATTTAGGGCAGGCAAAAAATGCTGCACTGCAACCCAGAATAGACAAGCCTTTTGTTCATGTAAAGAGCAGCATGAGCACTGGCAATGTTGGAAAGAATTCCAACAAAACAAAAGTCGTTCATCGTTTGAAGTGACCTGTTCTGGGGCTTAAAACATTATTCTATATCCCTTCTCTCCTTTCTAACTCATAATTCATCTGGATACTTGCTCTGTAGAATAACAAGACTGCTAATAATGTCTACCGAGGAGGGGAGAAGGACAGACTATGGAATCCATGGCTGAGCTCTCACTTCCTCCTTCATCAAGCTTATGCAGTCTTGGACTTCATTTTCCTTTGGCCAGATTCCCCATTTATAAGATGCCTCTTGAAGGCATCCTAACAAACAAAACAGGAAAAGAAAAATAGCACACATTTAAGTGTGTGAGATGTGGAGATATTATATGCTCTGAGGTCATTCTGACCATTAGACAATCAGCCCTCCACACATTAAGATATCAGCAAAATCCAAGACTTATCAAGACCTCTAGGAATAAAAATACTTTCCACAAGATTGACAAAGTTCTGCCTTCAGAGCAAATCTCCAAGTATTTTCTACGGTGCTGTAAAACGCTAAGTGTATTCTTCAGTACCCTAGCCTGGATTAGGATGACTGAAGGAAGGAAGGAAGCCAGCCTTCGAGCAGCTGTAGCCTACAAGCAAATGCCTACCTACTTTCCACCATGCTATCACCTCCTACCTACAGCAGAAGCTCACCTGAAAGGTAGGTTATTGGTGTTAGCTTCCATCAAATTATGCCTTAAGTGTTTCTTTATTACCTGAAAAACTGGACAACACTTAAACCACTGAAAAAGCTCTGGCACCAAAGCCCATCCTGTCAAGGCAAGGCTATCTGTGCAGTCTTGGATGTTTCATACCTGGGTAGTGAGCCTGGTTTTCCTGCATTGCACAGTCTAGCACAGGTAACTCAGATCCAAGACTAAGTAAATCTAAACAAACAAATAGCCCTGTTCGGAACAGTGTAAGTCATCATGGCTCAACATGTAGCAGCTGCTTTGAGCTCCCTCTTGGTGCAATAGGCAGCAACTCCCCTCCGTGTCATTTCTGTAGCTACATGAGATCGTAAGTGAAGTATCAAAGCCTTTTCAGCTAGGTGTGATGTATTTTCTGTGACGTGGTGGAAAACATACCTAAGGCAAGCATTACAAGGCTCACTGAGAATCTGGAGTTTTGTGGCATTACGACTTCAGGCATTATGACTCAGCTGGCTCAGTACCGCATGCACACGTTCAGTGTGCCAGGCTGTGCCCTGCAGCATTTGCCACCTAAACACACGAGGCAGAATTAGAGCTGCTGATTTTTTTTTCAGGAAAACACTGGAAAAAATGCAATGAACCAAACCATAAATGCTTCGTGGAAATATACTAGCTTCCAACAACAGAGGCAAATTTCCCCCATATTTTCAGCTAGCAGGATGCAGGGATTTCACATCACAGGCAGAGAAGACACGAATTATGTGAAAGGGAATTTAGTTTAAGTGCTACCGGACCAACAGCCTTCAGAAACTTGCACCTACCAAAGCTGGCAGTACACTCAAATTTATGGTCTGTGGATCTCTCAGGGAAAATATGGGAAGTGAGCCTTTGGTCAAATTTCAAAGGAAAATACCTTCATTAGAAACTGCTTTGGGTTTGCTGGACTGGTCTGCCAGCATTTTGGGAACCTGAAAGTCTGGTTACTGAGAATACCCAGGACTTAACAGCCCTGAGAAACTTGTCTCATTGTGGAGTACATATAGCTTTGTTACCATTCCCAGAGAGCTGAACTCTGCTTCCTAAAGCTGGTATGGTCCCAGCTTTCTGTTTGATCTGGTGGCAAACAATCTCAGACTGGAGTTGTGCTGGGGCTTTAACATTACTTCAAAATGACATTTCCTGTTTTGTCCTTTTAAGTTAGCAGGAGAGTTGCATTCTCTACCCAGAACAGTGACTTTTTTATTTATTGTTTTCATAGATCTACAGGATGGGGATTCAAGCATAATGTATTATATAATAGAGAAATTTGGACAATTAGACTTATTTTGATACTTGGTAAAATATGTAATCCTGCAAGTGTCTTACTTAGCTGAAAAGACAATACAAAAATTCACAGTCCCAAACTGGTGACGTTGCCAAGTAGCCTGTTTCCCTTCTATTCCACAGTTGGAATAAAAGCACAACAGTTTTGTTTAGTGAACCAAAACAGGTGATTTTGCCATAACTTTTCCAGTAACAAATTTAATAAAAAAAATTCCTACCTGTGGCAAATTTAGGAACTCCTGGGATTTCTCTGATGCTAAAGAATGGAAGAGTTATCACCTTCAGCTACCTACAATACAGAAAAAAATAATAATAATAATCACAAGCTTCATCAGCCTTTAACCTGCCTTTGCACCACTTGCAGGTTCAGATATTCACATCAAAAACATTTTATTTTGTATCCAAGTACTCTATTACATAAAGATCATTCCCACTCATAGTTTTTTTGACATTCTGTTCATATACTTGTTAGACAATCCTCTGTCCTTTCCTTAAAATCATAAATATCCTCATAAACCATCCTCTCAAAACATCCTCTTCCAGGCTAGTGTTAATGCACTGTTTTTATACCCATCAGCTGTTTTTACAGGCCACTAAACTCCCTGTTTGCCAATACTTAAGCCATTCCAAGAATCCTTCAGAATTGCCTGAAGACAGCCACATGACAAAAGGAAACAGCAAACTCATCTTCCTTTGTAAAAACCCAAACCCCTAATCTAGTATTCTAGATAAAAGAAAATCCTACAAACCTATATTTAACCATCACTTTTTGTCTCTTTTTACTGTTTCCCATCCAATATATATATAGATATCTGTGGGAGGGTCTTTTTCCTGTCTCGAGGAGTTCAGCTTGCAATGCGATGGTCTTTCACTGCAGTTTCAATAGTGGGATATGTTTAAGGTAACAAAAACCAAAAGAATAAATCCCTGGTAAGTATAGTGTTGCAGAGTTGTCTTATTTTTCAGTTTCACTAGGTTTAACATAGTGCTTAGCTCACTCACCAAAATGCTGCAGACATTCATATGCAAAGTATTTTGGAAGTGAAAGTCAAGGACATTCTGGATATAGCCTTGCAGTGACAGGCAAATTCAGTCCTGCATATTTGAGTAAAACTGAAGTTGTGAAAAGTACGTGCATTAAAAAAAAAAAAAAAAAGTCCAGAATGATCCCACTGTAGTCTGGATGCCAGAATTTAATGGAGACTCATGTAAACAGTCAATTAGAAAGAGACCCAAATACTTTATGGTAGATTTCCTGGAGATAGACTGTTCCCTGTTTTATCAGGAAGTCTTGGTGCCATTCAGAGTAAAACTCACAACACTGTGGAGACTGGGAACAAATTAATTTGATGCCAAATAGAGTTTAGCTTTATATTGCTGCTAATTCTGTTGCAGTCATTGCAGAATAATTCTCAAAATCTGATGCCCACTTTGACTGTAATCCCTCCAAATTCAAGTCAACCTAAAGATATAACTGAATAACCTGCCAGAACAGACTTAGCACATTGCTGATGGACATTAGCAAATGCAGTGGGGGAGAACGGGAAACAAATAAAACCAAAGCTGCACCATGAAACCTCTCACGCAGAATTTCCAAAAGCAGACGTCCATGCTCTTTACAGGAGGAAAAAGGTGAGGGGCTGAGAGAGTCTTATCACAGAGAAAGAAGCAGGCACAGATTCTTAATATGACCTTCTTAAAGAGTCCCTAGCAGATGAGGTAAGAAATCAAAACTCAAACCGCTAGTTCTTTGCTTTGAAATACAATTTTGCAACAAGCAATCATCTGCAGAAACATGCTACATAACAACACACATTTAATTTATCTTCATACCATGGGAGTGAGGACAAATTGTACCTGTAATTCAATATGGTTAGGCTGCATCCCCGTGTTTGCAGAGCTCGAGTCTGGCTAGCACACTGAACATCAAGATGGGATGCGCACTATTTCAATCAGAAAAGCCTTCTTATACACAGGCTAGAGAATACAGCACATCCAGGTACAAAAATGGAGTGATTGCTGCCTGGAGAGCACAGCAAGAGACAAGCTGCCTGCCCCGGCACCCACTGACCTGCTGGCCATCCACGCTGCCTCAGCCGGTAAGGACGTGCCATGAGGGTATTT
This sequence comes from Oxyura jamaicensis, assembly GCF_011077185.1. Taxonomy (NCBI): domain Eukaryota; kingdom Metazoa; phylum Chordata; class Aves; order Anseriformes; family Anatidae; genus Oxyura; species Oxyura jamaicensis. Next base: position 1,414,194 of record NC_048911.1, read on the forward strand.
ACAAACACCCTTCCCAAACAAATGTATCAGATAAAACTAATCTTTGGCACAGAGCAATAGACCAAGAGTTGATCTTGCTCCCCAGAGCCCTCCCCTCCTCATTTGAGGTAAAAATTCACGCTTTTCCCATTCCACCTTCTCCAGCTGCCAAACCCACCTGTGCCGCCAGGCTCGCAGCCACATGGACAACCTGGTTCCACCGTCTGGTACACCCAATCCGTGAGGGACAGCATTCAGAGGTACTGACAGAGAAAGACAGGAGTTTACAGTGCCTTTTGATACCAAGTAAATAAGTACATTTTAAGAGCCTTACCGTACCTGTTCCTTTTCTTATTTCTTCATTTTTTCAACTCACCAACGGTGACAGTTTAACTTACAGCTGTTGCTTTTTGTTTGTATTTACTTCAATTTTCTGCATTCCTCGAGATGTCTCTCTAAATACCTTTATCAAAATAACATCAAATTAGAGCTTTCTCATCCTAACACCTTGTGGGGTCTCAAATCAGAAGTGGGAACTGCTGAGGTTTGCTGAGAACACCACAGCAGCCTGAGGGGCACCAGCTGCCGCCTCGCTGCGGGCCGGCACAAGAGCTCCTGGGAGGCCGTGGAAGAGACAGATCTGTTTGAGACTTTTTAAGAAAGCAAACAGACCCAGAAGTCCATCTTTCGGGCTTCAAAAAGCCTGCTCCCAGGCGCCGCCGGGCAGGCGTCTCCCTCTAGCGTCCGAGCGCGCCTCCGGGCCGGCAGCCCGCCGCCATGTCGGCTCGGCTGTCTCTCTCTCCCACACTGCCCTCTGCAGCCGCTTTCCCGGCCGTGCCCACACAAAGCTCAGCTCAAGCTGAGTAAAAACGAAATAAAATGAATAAAACGAAGAGTCTAGAGGGGTTTTATTAGTCAGGACCGACTGGTATGAGCAGAGCCACGTTGGTCCCCAGGACACCAATGCCTCAAAGGCCACCTTGGCACAAACGTAGAGTCTCTCACACATATCTGGCAATCTATGTCTCATAAAAAGATGCCAAATCGCTGCTGCAGCAAGTCATACTAAAGACATGTAGACTGGTTTCTGCAGATATGCCAGCAGCATGATATTTCTGACCCATGCTGGTGCGCTACCAGGACGAAGGTGTGGTGGGCCAGGCCCTGAGGCACAGGCTGGGTGTCTGTATGCACCTGCCTGTGACAACTGTCTTTTGTTGAATTAAATCCTTCAAAGAAATAGATTAGTATATTGTTGTAGCAAAGTGATGTATTTACTGCTGCAGAGCTCCAGATGCTCTATAAGCCACAATAATACAGTTAAGTGGAAAATGAGTCATTTAAAACCATAATGACTATCATAACATAGCGCCACTGACAACAAACCACGGCTCGCAGTAGCACCACAATGATAATGCTGCCGGGCTGCTGGCCCCTCCACACGTGGCAGCCCCAGCACTGCTGGAAGGAGCCCAGTGTGGGGTGGCACAGCTGGCTGGGGGGAGCAAGCTGCTCCTGCCCGCCCCAGGACACACGGGTGCAAGACGCCATCTCATCAACATGGCGCTTTGCCTCATTGCTGGCTCATCTCACTGCTTGGCTTCATTGAAACCCTTTTGGTGACTCCTAGGTGAGCAGAGCAGGGCACTGTCTTCAGGCGGTTGTCCTGCCCTGAAGCAGAGCCCGCTTCTCCCCAGTCAGAGCAGGAAGTCCTGAGGGTCACCAGACACCCCGTGTGGGGGTACCTTCATCCATCCACCCTGGTGCGGCACACAGAGCCCTCCATGCAGTCCTCACCACACAACAGGCGTTTTCAGCACAGAATTAATTCTATCTCTGTGCCAATTAGTGTTTAAACCCTCAGCTGCTATACCCGTGGGTATGAGCCATTTGGCAGCCACTGGTGTGCTGTGCCTCTGGACTTGCCCTTGGGTGCAAGATGCCTCCCTCAGCCATTGCTTTCTGAGGGACTCCGACACTGGTTGTGCCATGCCAATGGGGACAGCCCCTTTTCCAGGTTTTTGGTGTGGTTCAGCCAGGGGGCAGCTGTGTGTGGGGCTGTGGGAATGGGAGCTGGAGGCTGCACCAGTACTGCCCCTCAGTCCAGCTGAACAGCTGCGGGGGCTGCACTTTGCTGTAGTTGCCTGCTCAAGGCATCTGAGGAAAAGCTCCTCAAGGCAGTCAGACCCCCTTAGGAGTCAGCAAGGCTTTGACAACATCAGTGGATTGTTAGCCTTCAGCTGACATGGCAGAGGTGAACAGGGCAGAACAGGAAAAACAAACAAACAAACAAACAAAAACTGCCAATTTTTCTGCTGGTGTGAAGCAGACAGCTGTATGAATGTCAAATAAATCATTTTGGTTCGTGTCCTTAGAAAACTTTAACTTTTTTCCTCATCTCCAAATGAAGTGATTCACTGCTGACTGCAGTTAGCCCCTTCAAAAGGCAGGTAATGGGTAACACAGGTTGATGTCCTCATTAATGGCTGAGGCTTTGAGGATCTGACACATGCTGACTCTCATCGTACGTACCATTTGCAATAGAGAGGCATCTTTTATTCCCATAACATAAGCAACGTGCTTTGTTGCTGGACTGTAGCACCATGCACTTTAAGCCTAACTCTACAAAATATGATTACCTTTACCTAGCTGAATGCTCTGGGTACAGACCACTTCTGGTCCCTCTTATTCAATGTGATAAGCAAGGTCACTCTTTAGTCAACCTGATCATTGCCTGTCACAGCACCATTGAGATTTCTGTCATTTATGCAGGGAACAGGAGAGCTCCTCACAGATCAGACACATATAAAAATAATTTAAAGCCACATACATCTTGCACAAAACAGCATAGCCATCCCGTCAGCCTACACGTATTTAACTCTCTCTTTAACTACCCTCTTGTGGTGTCTCAGAAGAACAACAGCCTTTTCTAGCAGGTGAAAATAAATCCAGCTCTACTTGGCCAATCTACAATGAACACAGACAAAACTGTTCTTTTGGAGGGCAAGTAGCCAGTGATCATTTTATGAGCTTTTTTGTTTGTTTGTTTGTTTTTTGATTGTTTGAGGAACTGAGCTCCAAATGCATCATGTTTGCCCCAAATACACTGAGGCTCTTCAAACACTGGGACTGCTGAAAGTCCCAGGAAATTTATACTTGCATTTTTAATTATCTTCAAAAAAAAATGTTAGTTCCCATGCTTTAGTGCTAAAGCAGTAACTGCTTTGTCAACAGAAATCTGCCACTAAATCAACAGAAACTAGTTAATGGCTTTGAATATGCAAAGCAGGAGATGCATGTCATCACCATGCAGTAATGTTGTATATTTGACAGCTACGTAATCAATTGATTAAGTTCTCCCTTAATTATTTTCTCATCTTTAAACAAAGATGATTGTATTGGGAGTGGATGGCTAGGTACTTAAGGCTAAATAGCACTTTTTCAGTAGAGAAACACCTCGTAAATCTAAGAAAAATGGTACCCTCTGAGCTTCAACACTGATCGAACAATCCACGCTCAGTATTAAAATATGGCGTATCTGCCCTTAATAACCAGAATGACCACAGGCCATACACAGGTATTTGAATTATCCTATTAGCAAGTAAAAACATTATTTCATGGAGATAGTGGTAGCAAATCTAAAACCCCAGGAGGTTGTTAACTTGGGTTAGAATGAAAGGTACTTTCTAAAGGCACAACAGTGATCCATAAATTCCTCATCTCTTACTTCCATTGACTCTGCAGTCCACCTGATTTAGCTTTTTTTTGGTTCTCTTGGTGACTGAGGCAGTAACCTAGTCTCCCTCTGTGACTAATGGCATGACTCAGGCAGTAGGTGGCTGTTATCACACCACTGACTCTGAGCTTTGTGTTCCCAGGTGCACTTTCCTCATTTATAAAATAGGCATAATGGTATAGTAAAGTATTGCCAGACCAGCAGTGGAAACATCAAATGCAATGGTCACATCCTACAGGAAAGGCCTCTGCACAAACTGGCTAAGGGGACGTGTAAGATCATAAGGTGCCAGGCATGATGCCATATTCCACAGTTTGCTGCACAGAGATTCACGGAGAGTATAAAAGTGAGGAGGGGCATACTTTTTGTGACAAGGCAATGTCTTTGTGCTACAATTACTGTAGTTGCAAGACACCTGCAGGAAAATAAATACCTAGCCAAGTACACAACAGGCAGAAGGGACCATGCTGGAAACCCTCTGCTGACTCCATTATGATGAGCCATGGGGGGGAGTTGCCAGCTGGGAACTTCCACCTTGCTCCTGGCCACAGTCAAAGCCCCTGCAGAGACAGGCTGCAGAGTGAACAGAGCCTGCCCTTTCCTGCAGCTTTGTTGCTTCTTGGCTAGCAAAAGCCTGGAGTCTTTTATAGTGGTTACCCAATAGACTAATTCACTGAAGCCCTCAGTTGTCACTCTCTTATAGCAGTGCTGAGAAATGCTCACTCACCCCAGTCAGAGCACCAAGCACAGCGTAATCACATAACAAAAATCAGACTCTCCCTAAGATCTTCACATAAAGAATGGCCAGGATTGGTACAGAATGAAAAATCTGCTAAGACTGTAAAATCAGCAAGGGAGGAGGTAGTCCCACCACACATTTTCATGTACTTCTCTGAACCAGCTAAGTTAGAGGCTAGTCTCTATCTGGAGTTAAGGAAGAGGCATCTTCAAAAGGCTTTTCAGACCTTTTAAGCTGGAATCCTGCTCCAAATCACCTTCTGGAAAAATGGATGAGTATACCTCCAAAGATGGCAGTGGGAGTCTAAACAAGCAAGTCAATTTATCCAGGTAAGACTTAACCAAGTCTCCACAGGACTAACAAAACCCTGCATTATTCGAGTCTCTGGTTTTTGTTTGAACCACAGCTCTTTCTTCTTCCTTACCAGAAACAAAAGCAGTCAGACAAGCAGCTCCTCTGTAAATGGAATCTAACCAACCGTCTGTTACCATGTTCCAGTAACCAAAGTGGCTTTCAGCAGAGGTCACCTGCATGTGTGAAGGAGTCAGAGTTCAAATTATCAAGAATCACATTAAATATTAACTTAACAAGGTACAGTCATAGCAAATGAAAATACTTTTCCTCCCCAACCACCATTTGCCATCTTCCAGTCCAGCGAGGGCTATAAATTCTGTTTTCATGAATGCACAGGCAAAGGTAAAAAAGAACAGAAATATACATCATGTCCATGGCTCTCATAAAAATTCATCTGCAGCATTTATCACTGTCTTTAATAGATTTAGCTGTCATAATACATGACAAAAAAAAAAAAAAAGAGTGGCAAAAAGGCAAGGTAAGGTGTAAATAACAAAAGAACAAGGTTAGAACTAGGCATTTAATAAGACAACAAAGACAATATAGAAGGTTAAAATGAAGGGACAAAGTGCAGCATAAATTGAAAATTTTATCAGGGAATAGATAATACAACTGCTTTCAAAGAATCCCTTTGTATACACTGATTCAGTTGGCATCCCAGCTTGTGATGGATGCTGTTAAATAGAAACACTAGCTGGAGTGGGGAAAGGTGGGATCTTTATAGCATAAAGCAAAGGACCCGAATGTTGCAAGCATAGTAACTCAGGGTTTTCTGTGCCCCCAAATACCTCATGCTCTACAAAATAATACCCTTCAGAGTCACTTCATTCTTATGGGTGATATGTGGATTGTCTTTACATGTATTTAATTGCTTAAATGCTAGTGGTTGAAAACACAAGTATTAAGACAAATGCCTTGAATGAAAAACCCTGCTAAAAAGATGAAATTGTCTACACCTGCAAGCTAAAGCCACCATATCAAACTTTTGAAAAGCTATGAACACATCTGAAAAAAAGTTTGAGAGCATTACAATCTTGTTTCATCTCTTATTCATACCTTTCAGGCATATTCTTGTGAGCATCAGCACTCTTATAAGAAGACCTGACGTCCTGTTCTTTAAAGGCATATAGCCACTTAAATTGCATTGAATTCAAAGGGAGTGAAATGTCTCAATGCTTTCTGGGACTCTGGGGCTGAGGTTTCATTAACTTGACTGGGAATTCAGTAATATCAGCAGGAGTACGCTCAGCACCTGGGAGAACAAGGATCATAGTCTGTACAATCAGATACCAGATACCCTGAAAGGCACTGACAAAGCTGCTAGGACTCCTATTACAATGCTGAGATAAACCTGGAAGATGATGCTCTCATTAGGCCCTTCTCATTGACTCCCTCACACTGTATCTGTGCAAGCTTTCTCCAATAGCTTTCGTCCTTCTGCAGCCATCTATGACTGGTTTCCTTCAGGAAGCTGGAAGCATTTTTAAAGATGTACATTTAGAAGGGCAAGATACTGATTGCTTGCAGAAAAACAAAACAAAACAAAACAAAACAGAAACAGAAAATGCTCTTTTCCTATATTACTACTGTACATTACTACCCAGAATACGTACAGTTCACACATAGGGCTATTCTTTTCTCTTGGTTACATGGTTGAAATTCAGAGAAATGTCACTTTCATCAGATTTACATGATAACATAGAATACAAGACAATGCTACAACAGCAGAGAGAGAAACAAAACCAAACTTGAATATATGGCTGCATACATTTAATTGCTTACCTAAACAAGTGGTAATTACTGAGGGAGAAGAAAGTCTTCTTAATTCTTACTCTAGAAAGCAAGTTTTAGTGTCACAAGTTACCTCTGGCAAAAGTAACTTGGATAAAAATTTTGAAGTGTTTGAACTAAGTTTGCAACCAAAAGCAAACAGAACAAAAAAAAACCAACCACCTCCAGGAAATCATACATCGTGACATCATGAGCCTTTTTTTTTTTTTTTTTTTTTTTTTTCCCAAAAAGGACACCATGAAAGCTGTACTATGTAGAATTAATTTTTTTGCAAAAAAAAATTCATATTTTTTTCCAATTGGTCACAGTAACCAAGAGCCATCTATCTTCTTAGCTGGTAACTGGTAAAATGCATTTAGCTTGCATGGAAGTACACAAATTCACAAAAGGGCTCGCATACAGCCACGTACGTAAGTATGGGACTAACCTGAAAGACTAATTGGTCAGTAATTAAAAGCTAATGTCAGTAGGGTGTTATTATATTTTAAAGAATCTGGGCAAGCTAAGGATTTGGTCTCTTTTTTGTTCCTTTTTTTTTCCTGATTATTACAATCATTTTTATAAGATAGCTTATAAAAGCTTGTCATTTCCTTTCCATTTTTAACAGCTATTTCTTCTGAACAAAAGCCCACTCTTGGGAAAAGGTATCATTTCTTCCCCATAGCAACGATGGGGTACTCCACACAAAGAAGCACCTAGCAGTTTAGTTCACATTTTTTTAATAACATGGCACAATTTACATTACACAAGTCTTCGCTGATGAGGAAACATGCTGAAGATTGAGAGCCGCTTCACTTTTCTTTTCACATAGGATCTAGAAAGGACTTTATTACATACAGGATAAACAGCAAAAAGGTTTGTATATAACAATCTCTTTACAATACTGAAAGCTACCACTACGGTTCCAGTGTACATATTCTTCAGGATTGTTTTTTTTTTTTTTTTTTTTTTGTTTTTTTTCTTTTTTTTTTAAAAAAAATCAAAAAAAAAAAAAAGAACACTGCACAACATCTGGAGTTCACAAAATCTGAAGCTCACAACTAAACCTTCAGTTGACTACTAAAATAGATCTCTGATCATTAGAAACAACTGTAGTTAACTTTTTTCTTTCTTTTTTCTTTTTTTTTTTTTCTTTTTTGCCAAAACAGGATAACAACTTCAGATAGCACTTTAATACACTAGAAGACCAATGGAACTAATTTTATTTCATACATATATTTTACAGTCCAGTAGACAAGATATTGAATTCTCTCTGATAAAGTCATATTCTCTCCAAATATTTAGACAAGAAACTTAATGCATTATAAAAAAGTGTGTTATGAAAAGACAGATTTCAGAAGATTGATGCATATTGTCAAAAAGGACCGTGTTCTTCAGGTTTTATCTTCCACGATTAGGGAACAACAAGGTTGACCTGTTAACTATTCACAGACTTTATTACCAACTGAAATACAATAAGTTGCATTATGAAATCTGCATCGGAGTTCATTAATTAAACTACTGATCCACAGTGAAAACACATCCATCATTTAGAAAAGTATTGGCTTTCTTGTAGGATTTGTTTCAATGTAGCTAAAAATCACTTAACAACAACAAAAAAAAGTGTGTACAGATTAAAATGACACACTGGCAATAAAAACAGACATGAATGGTTATAACCAGATGTTCTTCCAAAAATAAATTTGACATGTTAAGTGACGAAGGTTCTGGAAAATATCCAGCATTTGATTATTATTCTGTTTAAACCAGATTAATGTGACTAAAAACCCATCAGTCATGACTACAGCATCAGTGATTATAGATTGCTAACCTGACACATTCTAAGGAATACATGAGCTACAGTAACATCAGCATCTTGATGCAGGGGTTCAGACAGAAAACTACACTTCTAATGGGCTGTTTCTTCATCAAAACAAGCAAGAGAAATAGGTTTCTAGTATAGATGAGCTTGTTCAGGGAAAATATGACTTTAAGTATGTTGTGTGTTGAAAAGGCTCCTTTGAGTTATAAAGGCTTTTGTGAAAAGCCTTAAAATTCATTGCATAGTTGAAGGGGTTTAGCTGTCTATAACAATATATGTAACACAGCATAAGCAGACTGTGTTGATCAATATTAAGTTTGCAAATAGCACAGTTTAAGAAGTATTAATGTATTATGTTACTTAATTTTATCTATTTACATTTGTACAAAGTAAAGCTTTCATCTTACCCTTTTTGCATATATGAACCATGAAGCACTCTTTTTACATAAATATCTACAATTGTTTTCACTTGTTTTCTGAAAGAGTGTTGTACGGTTGTCATTGGTGGTGGCTTGTTTCTAGTCAAATCATTCAGAGTAATGTCTTGTTCTTCAGTTCAAATTTGAACATTTTAAACTAGAAATAAAATAGAGTAGAAGACACGAGGAACATATGGACTTGGCTAAAAGATCTGGAAAATTTCAACATATAATATACAAAAAAAAACATTTCAAAATCTTTGCACTCAGGTCTATACATATTGTACAGTGGGTTACATCCCCAGTCTGTATCAATGACTAGTAAGAAGGTCTTTATATTATGTTCATTTACAACATTCTGTCCCTCTTTCTCTGGTTTTCATTTAGTCTCCCTCTGCTTATCGAGCTTCAATGTCCTTGAGGGTGTGAGAAGGAGGCCTCTCTCTCATCTCTGTCGCCAGAGGAGTAGTCCTTCTGGGAGACCCAGGCCGAGGTCCCAGAGTAGAAATAAGAGGTGGAGGGGCACTGAGAGCTGCTGTTGGGGGAGTTTTATTGAGGATGCCATTTTGGTGTCCCGTCGGGGGACTGACTCTGGGGTAGTGCATGCTAGGAAGTCCTGGTGTGATTAGGCTTGGGTGAGGCAGGTGCCCATCCAAGGTGGCAGGGTGAACTGAGTGCAGGCGTGCATGTTCATAGTCCTCTCTGAGCATGTGCAACCGCTCCCTGTCATCCAAGTGGTTGCCCCTCTCATGCTCACGTCGTGGGTCAACAGAAAGAGGGTGGTGGTGATGGTGGTGGTGATTGTAGTCGTGAGGTTCCCGATCCCTGAACGACCTGTCGGCTTCATATAATCTTGGCGTGGAAAGACGATGAAGGGGGTCATTTCTTAGCAAAAAGTCTCTGCCCAGGGGATCTCTCCGATGAATATCTAGCTCTCTGTAAGGATCTCTTAAGGGATCTCTCATTGGATCCCAGTGGAAAGAAGGATAAGGGAAACGTTCTCCACCAGGAATCGGGCTAATTCCCATAAATGGGGTCATCATGCGAGTCCTATCCAGGCCACTGATGCTGTTCATGTGATGTATACCGGTTACACCTACAGTCATGGGCATAGACACTAAAGGACTTGGATGGACATTAGATGTAGATATAGGTGGGGGCTGATCAGATGACCTGTGAGTCTGAGGTCCCTCAGGTTGAACATCATGGTCTTCCTTTCGCTCCTCCTTCACCTTGACTTCACTGCTTTTCTTCGGATTATCATATGCCGGCTCATTCTTCCTCTCAGTCTCACGGTTTGAAGTACTATTAGGCCTGGTGCTCTCCACAACAGGGGGCCTAGCATAGGGTGAAGGAACCCTGGACATTTGCTTCGATTCTTCCACCACTCGGCTTTCATGGCTCAGGCCTTCTTTCTCTGAAATATAGTTGTCCTTCACCTTGTGCTCTTCGACATTAATTTCCTTCCGAGATTCGGAGTGATCCCTCTCTCGCTCTTTGGGTTTCTCTTTTTCTCGAACCTCGGGATTCAGATGGCTCCTGATCTGCTCATTTGAGCTGCGATTATGTCCGAGGGAGTTTACTGGATGGATAGGTGCTGGCGAAGGATGGCTGGAGTGTCTTTTCTCAATGCTCTCCCTAGAAAGAAAGAGAAGCATAAAAATTAAAGCATGAGAAACTCCCAAAAATAAAACATATCCTCGAGTGTGTCTGCCTGTATACTTGTTGCTTTGCAGAAAGCTAGTAACATGCACCATTTAATGCACTGTTCCTATCGCACACCCAAAACACCAGAAGAGAAACCCATATCTAAACTAGGTCTGTTCTATTATCTTAACGCAGGAGAAGATCCCCAAAGAAGCTGCTTTGTGAATGATCTGACTGAAATTTCAAACACTGAAGTCCACAGAAGGATCCCAGGGAATCTAGCTCTAATGTACATACTGATGTACATACTGATGGCCTTAGCCGTTTGCAAAGAAGAGAGAGAGAAAATAGAAACATACCAATTTCACACAAAAAAGGTAAGGCAATTAAATCCAAATTACATGGGGAATAGGATTTTACCTGCTACTTCTATTAAGAATGCACTGGGGAAAGTAGATGACATTTTGTTCAACAGACTTTTTGAAAAACTTCCACACGTAAGTACTTTACTAGTTTCTTATCTACATTGTCTTCATCCTTCTAGATTTTCAATTTACTTCTCACAATTCAATTTCCTTCTTAAAACTGAAAACAAAAGCCTCTCAGTGCACCAGCACTGGTGGAGACCACCTTTGAACAGACAGGCACTTCTTTAAGTGTGAAGTAAGCCTCAGTGTGGGTGTTTTAATAGAGGTTGCTAGTCATCATGCATAGATTGTGTTGACTTCCTCAGGCAGGGATGAACCTACCCTATATGCCCATCATTCAGGCTAGCTCACAAAGTAACACCTTAGTGGAGTCTGTTGCTCTTCAGATGCCCAACCCTTTCCCATTTCTGGGATAGAGTGAGCAGAGCAGAGACTGTGACAATGTATCTCACTGCCAATGCCAAGAAGTCTCAAAATATTGAAAATTTTTTACATCTTTCAAACTTATGTTGCACAAAGGATTAGAGAATAACTGCCTGGCAGTGGACTGAAAAACATAAATATCTGAATGCATTCTGTACCAACTATTTTCTGGAAGTAGTGTTGACTAACACTAAGTGGAATAGCAGTCCTATTTAAAATGAATCGAATTTGCAAGGTGAATCTAATCCCTCAGTTCCAACGCTTTTCACCTCGCATTAATTGCAACTGAGCTCAGCATTGCAGTTTTCTCTACAAAGACAGCCTCAGTGTTGGACACGTGCTGTTTTCTAGACATAGGAATTCTGTTCCATGGAGGGTGATGGACAACATGCCACTAAAGACAAAATGAGGGGTAAGCAGCAGGGTCCTCTACAGTCCCCACACAGCTCCAGTTTACATACGTCTCTGGGTGCTGCAGTCTCTGGTTGGCAATGTGTCATCCAAATACGCTTTGATGAGGACAGTAGGTTGAAACTCACTCTGGACAAGATGAGCAATACTGGATGGCTGAAGGGCAACTCAGAGGGTGACTATGAAGTGGACAACCTGCTCCTCCACCTACACAGTTTCTGCTACTTTCTTTTTTGCTAATGAGCTAAACTGTGTAAGTTTTCTAGAAACTGCAGCAACTGCTGAAAAAGTATTTTGAAAAAGAAAATTCTCATTATTATAACCTCACCAGAAGCATCTTCTGCTGTATCTAGACTGAATTGTTGAAACTGTCATTTTATGGGCCATATCTCAGACAATCAGAGAGTCCAGACTGCAACTGTTATGTTGGAGCATTTAATACCAAAACTGTCTCATCTGCACTGACTACCAATTAACTCCTGGATATCCGGTTCTGTTTTGATTGTCTCTGCCCTAAACAACCTGAAAATTGTGTCCTGGCTCTAATTCCCCTCCTGTAGCTCTCCACCAAAAGCTAAGGCATTCCATCTAACCGCTTCCAGATTTGGACACAGCAAGACCAAGACAATGCACTCCAGTGAATGCAATGCTTCAACATGAAGATCCTTTTCCTCTGCTGTGAAAGAACTGGCTTGTGGACTCTGCAATACCTGGTTTGTTAATTATTTTGCTCATGGGACAAGTTCAGAGGGCACCATTAATTGTTTTATTTCACTAGGGAAACCCATTGAGTCTTTTCACTGATATTTAATCATTTTTTTTGTGTAATTTATGTATTTTAAATTGTGCATAAAATTTAAAGAAAATAACGGGTATTTTCTGTAACTAAAGAAAAATATATGTGCAACCAAAATAACGTCTTCCATTGCCAATTTCATCCTATTCAGTTACAGTGATGGCATTATTTCAAGAGGCTATTGATTATACAGTTCACTTAAGTGAACGGCAGTCCAGTGGTCAGGGAGGGAATCGTTTTTTATCCTCAGATCTATCAAGGGCTCCTTAGGCTAATAATACAGGAACAGCTCTAACTCTCAGTCTCTCTGAAATAAGAAACTTGAGATCATGTTTTCAAATGAGTTTATTACTAAATAAGGTATGTTTTGAGGTTGTATGCTACACTGAAAGATAATGCACAAGACATTATGCCAATTACTTTGCTTCATTTATGTTGATAAAGAGATCAATAGATTCTTGTATTCTCTTTAATGCTCCAGGATTATGTACACATCAATGTCTTTATTAGAGTGGAATTGTTCAGTGACATCTTCTAAATTAAATACCACTGAGAAAGAACAAATCCTGTTTTGCACAATAGCTGTTTCCACTGATTTTTTTCTAATGTTGGACTGGAGTAATGTCCTTAAAACAAATGAATGAATTTGCAAGTGGTGTTCCAGAAGAAAGCAGGGACTACAACAGGACATAGCGGTCTAACTCCCCAGCCAGCTCTGCACCTGGGAAATGTTCACAGACTGTGCTTTCACATTATCTAAACTCTCTTGAGGGATCTGCCATGTCGCACTCTAACTGGGAGGGGGCTGCAATGCAATGGCTGTACAGCTTATCCAATTAGAGCAATCAGTGATTCACTGTAACCCTCCCTCACACCATTTTTAAATGGGCGTAAGTCAAGCTAAGAGGTGCCTTTGAGGTACCTTTAATTGTCACTTATCACAGAAATCTAGATGGACGCATTTGTCTAGATGGACTGTTTGGGGCCAGATAAAGCTCAGACCCTTGATGACAGGACAATTTTGAGATGAAATCATACCAGAACTCTGGGCATGATTCACAGTTCTTCCTGCTTTGTCAAATTAGACAAAAATAGGTAACAGAGATTGGGACCTGAAGGCAAGTCTATATCTTCACCCCGCTGGGTGCCACTGAAGATAAAAGGGTAGGTATGAGAGGCTCACAAACTACTTCAGACATTATCTACATAGGGAGAAGGTCTCCAGGAAGGAATTCTCAACATCTTCTCAAACAGGCAACAGCGTGAGCATGCTGCAAAGTAGAACTTTTCAAAACCACATGGATGGATGCATAGCAATACTAGATCAGCAAAACCGTTATTGTACTGAACTGGTAGCCATAATTGTGCAGAAATATGAAGTATGAATGATGCTTACTTTTAAGCTTTCAAATTATTGAAAATAAATATGTTCTGAGCTATGATATGGAGTTCAGGCAATGCCAAAGCAGCTTACAAGGAATGTATTTCTGAAAGGGATTTTCTTCAGCAGGAACACTTCATAACAAAACAACAGAACAGTAACTGAAATAATCACATAGTTCTAAAGACTACCCATATCATCAGTAACTAATATGTTTTGCCATTCAAGCCAATAAAGTTACTCACATGCTTAAGCATTTCGCAGGACAGAATCCCCAATTTCTAACAGCAATTTATTTTGAAGCATTAACACCACACATGAAAATAATGAAGCTATGCTACCAAACAGAAAATATTCCAAATGGAAAATGTAGGTGAAAAGATCTGTAGTTTGACTTGCTCTTCACATTTTACAATAACACAGAAAAGCTCTTAAATCTATTTTTAGAATATCTAATGTGTTAGCATAACTTCTTTTAGAAAAGGCTACTAATGCGTATATTTGGGTTAGTGACAGAGAAGTCAGAAATGCACATCTCCTAAATATTCTTTTATGTTAAAAAATTAGAAACATAGCCATTATGTAGTAAAGTAATGTGCAAACTTAACAGGAAAGCCATTAAGCCACAACTGAAAAAGCTGAAATCAGCCTCTCTACATTTTTCAAGGAAGGCATGACACTTGCTGAATGGCAAATTCTTATAATTTGGTACTTAAATGTTAAGAGGAATTGTTACTGAGTTAACTGTATAATGGGAACAGTCCTAACAAAAAAAAAAAAATATATGACCAGGTTTTACTTTTCATTAACCCTTCCCAGCCTGGACATGTTAGAGTGCAAGTCCATGTAAAACACTGAACAAAAAACGTGCTTGAAGGTATGCAACAGCAGTGCATGTATGTGTGTTTTCTTCAGGGGAATTAAGGTCGATTTAATGAACTGCATGCACTGGAGGTTACTGTGGTACTGGAAATGACATACCATTATATTTTACAGAGTTTTCGTTTTAAATCTTTTATCAGTGGTTTCTCTCGTCAGGCCATTTTAGGGGAGGGAGGCAGGGTTATTTGTTTTGCAGATAGGGTCAGATTTACAAAGTTATTTAAGTATTCGCTAGTGCAGATAGGTGTCTTTATAATCCTTTTAATCCTTTATAATCCTTTTTTCATCCTATCAGGCACCTATATACCCATCAAGTCTTCAGAAGACCTATGAGAAAGTCACCCACAAGGCTGTATGGTCTGATTCTATTCTCACTTGACACTGCCTGAACTCTGCTCCAGCCAAGCTCCTTCTGAGGAACTGTGTTGCAAGTGAGAAGAGAAACAGAGGCAGCAGGAGGCACCTGCTGTGTGAGTACTGCCAGCCTCGTGTCGTAGGTGCTGATGGTGTCCGCTCTCCAGGTGTCCCTCTACTGAAGCTCTGGTTTAACAATGTGCCAGGCTGGGAAGGGTTAAAAGCAGAACGGAGCCCCAAGCTTTGAACTAGACAATTCTTGGAAGTGTTCTTTCGTACCTTTCTTTGTCATCTTTACTAACAGATGAGTCTCGTTTATCTACATCTCTATCTCTGTCATGAGCTGCAGCAGATGAACTGCGCTCCAGCTCTCCTGGCTTCAGCCAGGGCGGAGGGGTCGGGAACGAAGGAGGAGTTCGGTGCAGTCGGTTCCAGGGCTCGTGAGGGTTGCTAAAGCTCTGCATACTGGGGCCATCCTTGTGGCCGAACATTGAGTTGGGTGCTGAAATGGTGAAGTGGAAAACAAAAAGGTTTAAGAAAAAGGTATGCTCTAGTGAAGGTACTTACCAAAAAAACTTTTACAGCACTCAGAGTTAAAATGAATACATATTATTGGGAGCTGGAAAAGGAAAGGAAATTAACAGAGATTCATTAGAGGGTCTCATTCCTAAAAATGGGCAGGCATCTGACAGCTGTTTTAATTGGAAAGGGAAATGCTGTGGATAAAATTGACAAGGGATGAAATAGAAAGATAAAAGTGACAATGATCCTTAGTCCAAATATTTTGGAGACACCAGAAAATGACCATTATACTGACTATAAACAATGGAACTTGTTGCATTTAATCCTGAACCAAAGTAAAATAAAATGTGACCAAAATCATGCCAGATTTGAAGTATGGAGAAAGGTTTTGAAAGGATGATCTTTTGAGACTGGCCAAATCTAGAGAAATGTTGATGACCCTGGACAAATAAATGCAGGTTAGTGATCTTTTCCAGGCACATGTCCTGGATTACCGGTGAGAAAGGAAAAAAAAAAATGTTCTCATCCACAGCTAGGGATTACAATTAAGCAGTGCACATTAACTGTTTTTGACCATGCAACAAAACCATGAGGACTCTCACAAACTCCTTAGACTCATAAGATCTGTATTCATTTATTTTTTGACTAAACAATGTAATGGTGACATTTGGCATTATGTTGAACCCAAACTATGAGGCAACTAATATAAAATCATTTACTGATGACTAAAACAATGCTGTTATTTAAAAGAAAAAGGGTGCTTTTCACATTCCCATCCCTTACTGATGTGTGATCTAAGCAACCAATAAAACGACAACGAATAGTCACCATCTCTTAATATCCCGAATTACACAGCAAACAAGAATTCATAAACAAAGAGGTTACTCACTAACTGTCGGGTTCCCGAGTCCCCCGAAGGCATTACTACCCACTGCAGTGAGACCACTGAAGGAAGCTGGTCGATTGAAAGGCTCTGCAAACCAATGAAAACAGCTGACACTCACTGGCAGGTAATTGTGATAAAACATTAGTGTGTTATCCAAATGAACAACATCCTCCCACAACACACTGGTGATTGTGAGGGGGTGGGAAATACAAAAACTTTTTTCTTTTTCCCAATGACGGTATGCATGGCATCAACTTAGTAGAAAAACCTCCACTTTGAAGAAAACCAAGATGTTACAATATATGCAGTATTGAGGCCTGTAATTCAGCAAAAGTAGCTACTTCACTTAAAATCTGCAAACATCTCAGTTTTTAATTCCTTTTATTCCCTTCCAGTTCAGTTTCAGGATCTCAGGAAATATCCCTGGCTAGCAAGACTATTATTAAGTCTGGCAATTGTGCTTGCAGAACACCTTCAGGCCATGCCTCAGTCATGTCTCCTAAACCACAGCCAGGACAAAAATAAAATGTCCTATTATACTGATATGTCATGCTGACCTGAACATTTTGCAATGCTCTTGATATTTATTGCTAATACCATATGAAAAACTAGAATGGACTATGAGAAATATTGGAATCTGTTTTTTTTTTTCATACTTAATGTATACAGGGTATAGGTATGTTGTATGAAACAAATTCTCTTCTTAAAGTCTAATGACTTTGATGAAACTGTGTCTGATAAATACCAACACTGAGAAGGCCATGCCTATCATTTTTTATAGTCAGCTAAGTACAGAATGATAAACCTATGTCACGAGTCTGCTGTTTCTGTTTAGTGAACTTCCCAGATCTTTCCCTATGCAAAATGGAATATCAAATTAGAGTCTTGACTTCTGATGTTCCCATAGGCAGCAGATCGCCTTATTACATCAGTAAGTTAGAACAGAACTAACAACATTTGGTGACTTAAGTGGTTCCTTTTCTTAAGTGTGTATTTGCTATTTTTCACTGACATACACATTTGAGCCCAAATCATAAGATTTTAAGGATCTCCTTCCCAGTCACTTAAATGGAAAAGCAGGTATCTCAGTGGGAGTTAGGAACAGAAACACCTCTCTGAGCCTGAGCCTTAATTTTCAAGTATTTTTTGACTGCTTATAGACATGATTACACTGAACCTAACCAGCCCCATTACTCCTCTAACATCCAGACACTTTGTTTTCTGAAGTATTTCAAAACATGCTATCAGTGATACTGCTACATGTATTTAGAACTGCTACTTGGGTTACAGAAGATTAATGGATAAAATGTGCAATTTGTAAAGGTTAAGTAGGCAGGACACTCAGAGAGTCTCCACATGGGCAACCTTTAATGGACTAAAACAAAAGATGTGAAGTAAGAACAATGTAGCATTACTTTGCAGTGGCAGACGTGCAAAAGCAGAGCACAAAAGCTGACACAGCTTGCTATGTATTCAGAACCATGACTCCAAGCTTGTGTCAAAGGGTTCATCATGTTGATCCAGTTGTAAATGGATGTATACAGATAACGCTTCGGTTGAGGAGCTGAACAACACGACGCGTTATGCTTATTTCTTTTGGTGCTCCTGGCATGCTTAACTCTATTATCTCTGTGGACCACTGAGGCTCAGGAGGATCTTGTGGCCTTATTTGGAATCTGGTTGGTAAAAGATGGTGGCTGTTCAGACTATACTCCACACACTTCTACAATAATTGCCTTTTGGGGAATGACAGGATAACTGAACTAGCTGTCAATTCAGGGGTATTCACACTGTAACAGGCCACAGCAGATTGCCAAAGGTATCAGGGCAGAAAATGCCTGCATGTTACTTCTGAGTTGTAGTCACAGTCCAGTATTCACAGGGAGAATTGGGAACGACTTATGGCAGTTACTGCACTTACCTAAGTGAGCAGCTGGGTTGAGAAAGTTGCTGTGGTGAGGCGGAGGGCCAAAAGGGGTGCCGGCTGGGTGAGCCCCACCTGCCAAAACAAAGCAATAGGGTCAACTCCTAGCAAAAGCTCAGAAGGGCACTCCCTGTCCTCTACACTTGACTATAACTTCTTAACAGCTCACATGAGAAGAGATTACTCAGGTCAGGATCCCATGCAAATAGCAGCTGCTCTTCTAAACAGAAGTTACCAGTTAAAGGGGATTGGACAGGAAAATGTTTCAGTATGGCGAAAGAGTACATGTAAAATACAGCATATTTCCAACCTGTCATCTCCATGATGCATCAGATACCACTGTGAGCAATGTTCCTCCATTTACAACCTGTATAACATTTCAGCATGTTTGTGTTTTTTTTTTTTTTTTTTTTTTTTTTTTTTTTTTTTTAAAAGCATATGGACAAATTTAAAAATATTTATCAAATAGACTAATAGCCCCTGGCATGTCTTGTAGAGAGTTCATAAGCCAAAGCATACGGAAAATTTCCTTTCAGCATGGCAAGGATTAGCATGTTAATGAGCATGCTACAAGAAAGATTTCGATTCTCAGTACTCACTGGCTGTGGAAAAGAGAGTCGAGGGCCGAGCCAGGTCATGGGGGTGGTGGATGGCTCCAAAAAGGCTGGGACCTGGTGGCCTGCTCAGAAATTCAGGTTTCAGGCCAAAGTCCAGCTTGTGTGGATCTGACTGCATCTGTTTCTGAAATGTAAAAACAGAATTTAAAAGAGACTGTCCTAAAAGATAACAATAAAAGGCACTTTCAAAATGCTGTGGGTATAGCAATTCATTCATAACAGCTGATGTTTAACAAGAATATTAGTTTTTGTGGCCCTGGACATAGATGCAGAACTAATCTCCTGGAAGGCAGATCTATGGCAGACAAAAAAACTCAGGCTTCCAACAGATATTTCCCCCAAGGTTTAACAGTGCCTTCACAAACACATCCATCCCTCTGGAGCAAAGCATTTCAGGGCAGATTTGACTTAAAGACACAAAAATCTCAGGACAGCCTTTAAACACATGCTTGGCTGTAAGAACTGGTCTGTCTTAAACTAGTAATAAAAACAAGGCTGAAGAGAGGTGTTAATTTGGATCTGATGCTGGGTGGGTAGGCATGTTAAAAACAGGGTGAAAGCTCCAAGTATAAGAGGCAGAGCTGCCAGCTGACCCTCTTCTGCCTGCAGGAATCACTCGCTCTAGAGTTAAGGTAGTGACAAGTCAAGGGACACCAGAACCGTTACATTTCAATGCAAAGCTGCAATCGGGAAACACGTGATGCTGTGCATCTTTCAGTGTCTCTCAGACTGCAACTGAGCAAGATGGGTGCTAGAATGAGTCACATTACAGACAGTATTAGTGTCTGAAAAACTTCAGCCTCATTTTGATAGCTTGCACTCCAAATTCAAAGCACTGTATGTCATTGTTTTTATTTACATGGTATTACAATGAGCAGACTTTCCCTTTTAAAGTATATTTGCTTAGGTGTCTGTATTGTAATTGATAAGTGGATGAAAGATGGGCTCTTCTTTATGCCATAGACCCATTTTAGTGGTCCCTACTTCAATAGTTTTATAGAATGCAGAGGAAAACCAAATTCTCAATTACCTGTGCTGCCAGAACTCCCTAAACACAGATTGCTGATTAATTGTGCAGGTCAGCTGAAAGGATTTACAAATGTGTAACACTGAACCAGTAGATCTTAACAGTAATTCTGGAGCATGTTCCACTTAATAAATCAATATTTAATACTGTGCCAGCTCAGAGTACAGACTGTTACAATGATATAAATATGCATATTAAAAAGTTATGACCAAGTTAATGTGCATGCCTAGTAGCTGTTTTTCAAGTGCTAATAACATGTCTATGTAGCTATGAGCACAAAAAAAAAAGGAAGAAAAAAGAGGCTTTATTAATGTTTTGAGATAATGGCCTGCAAAAATATTGAAGTGCAAAAGATGGCCAAGTTAAGGTCATGTCTTTTAAGGAAGCAACACTGTAGTACTTTAATAATTAAGAAAGTTCAGAAGATACAAATGCCTCAACTGAAGGCTGTGTGCCAGATTTTTTAGGCTGTGAGCTCTTTTTATTCTTCTTCTTAACAACCAAGTTATAAACCTCTGACAGGCATTACTCAGAATAGCAAAAGCTGGCTGAAACCTTAATTGCAGCCATATGAACAGTACTGTTCTAATAATGAAAAAATCCCCTGTCTGAAGAGGAACGGAAATATCGTGGCTGTGCTAACGGACTTTTAAATGTGATGATTTACCTTAAAATAGTACCAAAGAAAATTGATCAGAATCATTTCACACCCAGCTGCTGTTCAAGAGAGCACCCCTCTTGCTGATAATCCTTATGAACTAATTTCAAGTCCAGCAAATGCTGAGCACCTTAACTCAAGGCCCACTAAATGCAATGCAAATGCCTGCAATAATTTCATGTCACGTTAGACCAGGCCATAAGTCCTTGCCTAAAAGAGAGAGGGCCAATTATGGAGCATAAATTCTCTCTGGAATCCGGGTCAGAACAGTAACAGGCTGGTCAGCCTGAGCCACAGTGTACAACTGCTTTGTGCTCAGAGATGGTATCCAGCCCTGGCCGTGTCTGAGGAATTCCCTGGGTGTGCAGACAGGTTACCCAGGTCTGAACAGCGTCTTGGTGCAGAGGTATAGGCAGGCAAATGGCATCTACAGCTGCATGCATTTTTTCCTGGGGTCACAAAGGTTGTGTTTTAAAAGTTTCCTGTCTTGCCTGCTTCTCCAGTGCCTGGTGCTGCCCTCTGCAAGCAATTACTAGCAGGCTGGGTAGTTAGCAATTTTTCCATACTTTGCAGGCAATCTGGTGGCACTGCATGCAAACTTGGAGTATCTGAGTAAATGTATTTTATTCCTTGCTCTACGGACAGGCAGCTGCTTCAGCTTGTGCAAAAGAAAAGATACCTTCACAACCTCTGGATAGGAGAAATCATCTTGTGTGAACCCTCAGACAGAGATTTCACGCTTCCTGGGTGGCATGCAGAGGGGAGGACTTTGCTCCCGTGTGGGAGGCTGATGGCCCACATGGACATACACCACCTTGCCTTAACTACTGCAGACCTTACCTCATTTTTTGACTAAACTGAGATAGTGAAATACATTTCCCAATTATGTTTGAAGCTATCATCATCCCCAGCCTCAAAAAGTCAAGTAACTTCCGTTCCTGAACTTCTGGGCATTATTACTATTTTTAAACATCCAAGCTAGAAAAGTAATAGGTAAAAGAAATGGCTGTATGAAAATGGCATTTACCGTGAGTTATAAATACACCAGTATGACCTCTTGCTGAATATCAAATCAAGGAAGATTCAAAGGACACAGATGACATGGGAATAATAATTTCATTTTGAGAAAATACCTTTTCAATAAAATAAAAAAGGGACATATAACTCTCTAGGTCTATAATCTTGTCTTTTTTGATAATGGGAAGATGAATGAAGATCACTAGCAGGGGAAACATAAGGAAGCAGAGAAGAGAGATACATCTACTGCAGCAAATTAACCTGTCAACCTTGTTTAAAAGGGTTATTTTTAAACTCTATTAGCTGCAGGTTTTAGTAGCTGTTCAACATCTTCATACGCTTATAGCACTATTTTATATATTTCAGTTGCATACACAGACTGCAAAGTGGTATGGACTTCTAGTTAATTTTACTTTCTAACACAAGCCATTTACACCTGGAGTAGAAGGCCAAACAGTCAGGAATGCCAACCTTTCCTCTCCTTTATACAGTGAAAAACTTTAGGAGCAACACAGCATTTCTCAGTGACAAGTACAGTGCAAATGTTGTAACAGGAAAGGAACCTTCTCACAAAGCCCATATGTAATGAAAACAGAGTTAAGGAAAGAACAGAAATACCCTAATTATGAAATGAATAAACAATTTCTTTTAATATGACCTTTTTCAGGCCTAAATTGGCCATAGCCCTTACACTCAAGTCTCAAAGCATGTACAACAAATAAATTATTTCCACCCTTGTACCTTCAGTGCCATGAGACAGTGTCTCTGGATAACATCATCTGAGCAGCTGTGGCAGCCTGATCAGTCCAGACATGTCCTGGTGCCAGCCTCCAGCTGTAACACGGGTTGTGAAAAAAGACTGATGGGAGCCTGTGCAGCCACACTGGATATAACATAGCAGGGACAGGAGAAATCTGCCCGTGCCCTATTATGTCTGTGAACATTAATAAGAGGAATGGGACGCGTGCCTAGCTTCTCCAGACTTAGAATAATTTAATCTCAGTATGTTCGTGTCCTCAGCCATAAATAAAAGAAATGCTGTAGCTCATAGGCACACCCATTTAGCTCTCTCTAGCTCTAAACTGCTATTGCTTGAGATCTGGTGTCCTTGCTCTGTAGCATCTCAGACATTCCTTTGAGACTCCATGTTTAGGTTTTAAATTCAAATATGCCATCCCTGTGAAATGGAAGGTTATGCTATAATGCTATTTATGGCTAGTTTAACAAGCCCTTAGCCATGGCACAGAACTACTAACAGCAAGAGACAAACTCCTCCTCTCACAGTTTTGCACAGTGCAATTTATCTTTAGTGCAGGTGTGCCCAAAAGACTGACCTTGACTTTCTGTTGATGATGGTATATCTGCCAGGCAATGTGAACATGCATAGCGCACCACTTTCCGGGTTTCTGGAAAAAGAAAAAAAAAAAAAAAAGGAATACAATGTGAAATAATAATTTTCAAATACCTGTGATGCTTTATCCCAGGAATGTTGTTGGTCACCCTCCTCTCCAGATAAACCCATGCTTGTTTTTATATACTCTTGCAATCTTCTGATGCCACTGGCTGAGAATGCAGCTTTCATTGCTGAAACTGATGAAACTATCTGCCTGTTAGCAGCTACTCCGCATAGCTGGATTGCTTCAAAACTGTACATTGAGTTCAATTCCAGAAGCACTGCTATTCTAAGACTAGCCTTTCCACCAAAAACAAAACAAAACAAAAATAGAACCACATAAAAATACCAGTCTGGTTTTCAAAATGAATTTGACTCCCTCATATAATTCCTGGTCTATACCTCCAAAATTTTGGCTCACCAATATACTCAAAAAATTGGAGGTCAGTCAATTCAATCTGGCTGGGAAGACAAAATGGCTTAAGCTGGCTCTTGCCATGCCTCTGTCACCATGCTTTTACATCATGGCACTGAGAGAGAAACAAGAGAGCATTATTTTGCTTTTTTAATGATTTTGTAGTCCATTTCCAGAACATCTGGAAATGATGTCTGAGAAGTACTCATTCAGGATACGCTTTATACAATCTTGTTATTTAGGGATCTACAGTTAACTACATGAATAATGATTCCTGCATAGATTTAAAAATAATAACATGAATGAAAGAAGCTACCCAAGCTACTGGTAACTTAAACATACAAACTACGGCACAGGGTCTTGCCTTCTTTTTCTAGATGTAGATCAACCAACAATTAAAAATAGAGAAAAAAAAAAAAAAAAAAGAAACAAATCCCCTCTCTCACACACACAAGCCTAAACTCAATCCTTTTGCTTATTCATAGCTACCGATTGTGCTAGTAATTTAATGGTCTGTACGATCAAAATCTAGACCTCCTAGAACATCTTGAAAAATCATCACAAAAACCTTTTAGATCACTTTAAGACTGGATCTCTTGATCCTTATTTCTAAAATATTTTGCTTTTGAACTGGATTGTCTGTCTGTGGTAGACAGTAAGATACTTGGGTAGGAAGTTTCATTCTGAGTAAAACTGAAAACACACAGTAAATAATAAAAAGCAATATCCTTCAGTCTGCAGTACAGTGACATGGAATCACTGCCAGGGCAGTCTGTAGGATTGGCTCAGGAAGCCTTGTGACCAGAGCCATAGGAGGATTATCAATATTTAACTTCTAGTATTCGTGTTACAGGGCTGTGTGAGAACAGGCAACTTCCACCTTCAAAACTGGACATCTTCCTCGAGTGACCACAAGATGCATGCAAAGAACTGACCACACTGCTCAACGAACACGGTGCAAAATACCCAAGATGAAACTTGGCGTTGCTTTATAATTAGTCTGCTGCTGTAACCCATTGGGGACCAAAATGAGCTCGACAAACTGTATCACAAGAAGGTTTCTTACCCTCAACATGGGCCTGAACGGATCTGTCAACTGTGAAGAAGAAATGACAGCTTGGTTACATGCCTGTCACTCAAACAATTGCTCTAATTAACAAATTTGTATTGCTTCATTAAGAGACGAAATTAAAATGTTATAATTTTACTTTCAAATGAAGCCCTTTCGGATAATAATTAGTCCTCAGCCTCCGTATTCGAGCCGGTCTCCCTCCCCCCATGGCTGTTGTACCTAAGTGTTGACAAGCAACTAAACAAGCCTCACACAGAGCGCTCTGTCCTCTGGCATCAGCATTAATTTGTTGATTTAATGCTACAAAAATGGCTGGTTAACTACTCCGAAGAAAAACAGCTATGTCCTTTGGGCAATCTTCTGTTCTAATCTTTCAAAGCTGCTCAGCTCATGAGAAGATTGGAAGAGGACAGGGCTGCTTTATCATGGGGTTGGTCCCATGAACGGGCTGGAGTGCCCCTGCAAACCATTGCCAGTGCCTGTTCAGCAGCTGTGGCATTGGGTACTTGCACATTTAGATGCCCACTACTGACTGATTGCTTGCCTGATGTTTTCTGTCACAAATTGGCTTTAAGTATTTTTCACATCAGAGCAGATGTACTTTGTACAGCAGTTGTATGAAAAAGAATTTTATCATTTCTATTTCTTGTATGGCCTGTGTTTTTTGGGGGGTAGGCAATTTTTTGTTCTCTTCTTTTGTTCACAATTCACCAATTAATAATGGAAAATAAATTCAATTTCTTGAGTATTTATGATTTTTTGGGGTGCATTTTCTTTTCTCAAATGCAATGCTAAAAAGCAAAGGAGATTTACAGGTGTAAGAGGTTTTTGCAGACTCGGTGATGGCACATGAAATCATCCTGAAACAATCAAAAATACACTACAGGCTGAAAGGCAGCATAAGTTAAATGACTTAATGATGGGAGGCTCTAGTTATCTTTTTGATTAGATGGAATGAACAGACATGAAAACACCTGGTTCCTTTTATATAATGCTCAACTACAGCACCAATTCAGAGCAAAATGAACTACTGGAACTTGGCATTACTCAAAGACAGCTCTGCAGTATTTAAAAGTTGAACCATACCACAACATGGGTTTTAAGGAGCGCTCCCCATTGCTTTTGTCAGAGTTCTGCTAAAAATAGCACGGCATGATGTTTTTCACTGCAAATAATGCATATTAATTCAAACATGCAAGCAACCCGTGGGCATTCACAAACCCCGTGGCATTCACAAAGAACAGCAAAAGGCTAAAAGATGAAGTGCTGACAAAATAAATGCTGTTCTCATATGCTACAACTCAAAAATCCGGAGGCACCAAGTGATCAATAAAGTGCATTTGTATTTCGCTGGTGCAATCAATAATACACTCACCAAGGGAATAACTGTCATTACCCACATTAAAAACAATTACAGAGTATAAACGTAGTCTTGAAGAGGTTTGTACATTTATACGTTGAATTGGACTTTATGCCTTCACCCTGGGCTTGTGTGGATGCCAGATATCAGCAAGGAAAGAGCTCTTCCATTGCATAGTTCCTATTTATTTTTGCTGTTGATGAACAAAAGGATCAGGATTTAAATTGTTCTGATACATCTCTAGCTCTCATTTACTCATATACTTCAGATCAAGCTTTAGTTTTAGATTCTAATTTGGACATACTGAGGATGCGTTCAAGCTTTCTTGCATTCAAGCTTTTCAGAAGGAATAGCTTTACTTTAGAAAAATAGAATAAGACTTCCTACAGACCCGTGGATCTTTCTGTAGAAGGGTATGTGGGACAGTTCCAGGTCTGGCTGCAACATCAATAGGATTGGAAGTCTAGAAATGTCATAAAGAAAGAGAGCAGTTATGAGTAAAAAAAAAGTATAGAACCAACAAAACCTGAAAAATACTATTTCTTCATCATTAACATTGCTTAGGCCATGAAGATTTTTTTTTAAGAGGAAAGGTTAACTACTATAATCCACTTCTTAGTATACACATTATCATCTCAGACTTCAAACTTTCATTGTCCACTAACTTCCCGTTACTTCAAGTGATCTGAAACACGTGAGGAAACAGGGACTGTTTCACTGGAAATTCTTTCCAGTGTTGAAAAGCTGATTAGTATGATACAGCATTTAAAGCAGCATTTGGAGCACCAAGCTTGTGCTCTGCTGCTTATCGATAATGCACTGGAGCTGGCTAAAGCTGCCACCCTCTATGTCAGGCACAAAGCATCGGTAATCTCTTTAGTCACTGTACAAGGATCTGAACTCCATCCACAACTAACTGTTACCATGTGGGTATCAGGAAAAGCCAACATTCAGTTGGAGAAAATTAAAGCTTTTCCCATCATTTGAATGTAAATATTCAACTAATATAACAAAATGCATCTTTCAGAGAAAAAAATACTACATTTAGACAGCATCTTTCCTATGTTAAAATGATGAAAAAAGAAATCAGCTGCAGTATAACTAACAATTAAGCAACAGAGTTGTTAACAGACTGATTACCATACATATGAAGAATCCTGCTAATGAACTGCAATTTACATATTCAGTCATTAAAGTGGATGGGCCAATTTAAGAAAGGTGTCTTCTCTGCAGAAATTTCAGTCCTGATTTCAGTCTGTAGTGGTAAAGACTACAGGCTACAGAAACTGATTTCCTCATGCTCATAAATCAAGAGTGACTTCATGAAAACAAAAGAAAAAAGGAAACTAATTTAACAATTTAACTATAATAGCTATCACAAAGGAGAGGAGAACTAAATCAGTGTATTGCACGGTGGTAGAGCTGTGAGGTGACTGTGGAAATGAGTAAACAATCATGATCACAATTTTTTAAAATCTTGATTATTACATGATCTTACATTAACAGGTACTACCTGAGAACTAATCATACTGCTTCTAAAGTTAACCATAACATCACATATAACAATTTTTTAACATATTTAGATATATCTGAACCCAATGAGCAATAACTTTTTTTTTGTTAACTTGGGAAAAGCCTCTTGTCCTTTGTGCAATTAGGCTGTAACTCAGATCTCAGCTGCTCTGGAATCTAAAGCAAGTTCTAAACTCCCATCTAACCTGGGTCACACCACCAGTGAATTTGAGCAGTAACAGAGAATTCCTGTTTTTACCTTGGGTTGAAATGCTCCTTGTAGTGAGCCAAACGGGCCAGTTGGAGGAATCATGGGAGGAATACCTGATACAGCTGGAGGATAGGAGTGAAACAGCTGTAACAAAAAGACAGAGGAACATAAATGCAAGCGCACTTCAAAATGAAGACAGACAGTTGAACAAGACAGCAAAAGCATTCCTGCAGAGTATTAGGGAAATGATACATGGAGAAACAGAGAAGCATTGAAGAAGTGATCTTGTTGCAACGATGTTAGTTAAAGCAGTCAATGAAATGTTCACAGATGTCATGATGTTTACTTCAGAGCTTAAAAGCAGTTCCCAAATTATACAGCCAGCAACCTGTCCCCTGGATTAGGCCATCACAGCATAAGAGACTTGTTTTGCAATTACTAATTTTAAAATTGCACAGCCATTTTAAATAGTTTAAGCTTGTAAACTATATCAAGAGAAAAGGCAGACTACTGAGCTCAATAGGACTGAGAAAACTACTGTTTGAGTAGGAAAAAAATGTACATGTTCTAGGACATTGTGTCATTAAAACTCCATTAGTGTGTTAGGATTTTAATGATATCTGTAGGAAATGAGGAAAATACGCACAATTCTTAGTTCATTACCCTGTCTGAGAGGATATCCTGCCACATCTAATAGTAGCAGAGAGATGAACTGATTTGTCAAAAATGATTACTTAAAAAAATGTTGAGGCAGAACCCCCAAAATTTTAGGATACTGTTTTTGTGAAGACAGACTACTAAACATAAAAATGTGCTAATTTCCACTGACCTCAATGATCCCAATGTACCTATTCTAAGACAACTTAGCAAAAACAAAACAAAAAGCCTTTTCTGTACTAATGCAGAGAAACACGTGGGAAACAAGCAAATAAACGATAATGTCCAAATCTCATCTTGTCTCTGTGGTCTGGCTGTGAATCTTTTACTCATGCTGTAACACAGTTAACTCGCTCAGTTCCATGGAAAATGCAGAGATCACACAAAATTACTTTTTGGTAGGAGTCGGGGTTCAAAGCATTTCGTTACAAGGTGTTCTCATTGGAAACCGTGGGATCTAACAGGAGATGGCTGCTAACTCTGCTGGTGTTGCCAGTCAAAAGCTTGAAGGGGTTATCTGGCTAGTAAAGGTTCACATCTGAACATAGCTGATCCAAAATGAACCTACTGTATGCTACTTTTAAGATCAAAATAAATGAGTTAATGGCCAATTGAACAGAAGCAGGACTGGGTAAAGTAAAAGACTGGACATTTGGAGCGGGCAAACACTGAGAAAATCACAGCCCAGAGTAAATCACTATCACAAAGTTTTGATGAGTTTGTTTATGTCAGGCATATGTATGTGCTTTTCTTAATTCTTTCTTGTAGAATCAAAGAATTCTCCTTCCATTAGTTTATCTTGCAAGGTCATTTATTCATATTACAGCTACTGAGAAAATACTTCAGTATCTTAGAGGTATCAAAAGATTTTTTCGGTTTAAAAGAATGGTATGAAGTCTCCTTACATAACACATTTCTATTGTTGTTTTTAATTCTATTTAATTTGAACTTGCTCCTTTCAATGATGCAGAAAAAAATTTTAGATTAGTTGATGCTGAACTGCAGGCATTTGAGAAATCATTAAGAGATACGTCCTCATTTACAATAACTTTTTAATGACTAAAATGTGTTTTAAATCCTCCAGTGTCTTCTGCATTTAATTCTGTGTGTAATGGACCAATTCCAAAAGATGGAGAGAGATGTAATACTTAATATTCTATTACCTATGACTAATAATAAGGAATACTTTCCTTAGTTTTGTAACAACTGTTAAGTTAATTAAAAGTGACCTTTCCCCAAGGTCAGAATTATTAATAAAATATGAATATTGTATCTCCCTGATCTCTTTGTATTAGTTTAATTCCTCCAGCTTTCAACACATGTTGGTGTTTCCTTCTTGCCCAGCATTCCCTCTCTTTTGAGCAGCACTTTCCCCTTCCAGCTTTGTTCAGGGGACAATGCAGTTACCACAGCTTTCCTGGAGCTAGGTGCAAGGTAAGGCAACACTAGACTCAGCATCAACTGTTAAAAGTGTGACTCACTGTGCTACAGTAAGTTCACCAAAAAAGAAAAGATGGGAAAATAAAAGATGCCAAGAAGGAAAACTATCTTAAAACTTTCCATCAGCTTACATGTGAGCTGCTTTCCCTATTTTAAAGTAGATTGATTTTAACTCTGAAATAAACTTTCTCGTTCTGCACAGTTCACTTACAAGTTTTGACAACACTGCCAGCTTTTTTTAAGATGCATCTGAACACCTAGTGAGGATTTATTGTAGACACTCATCCCTGAAACAGTATCTATTGATGCACTAGAGTTTCAGTGTTTCTAGAAGACAAAAGGCCCTATAAGGTATGTGCCTATACCAGCAAAAGCATGCTTTTCTGTACTGCAGCTGGTCAGGAAACTGATGCAAACAGTTCTTTTACCTTCATAATCTATATTCATACCAGAAGAGATTATTGAAATGTCCTGGCTACTATGACTTTGCTGTAAGTTTAGCAAGACTGTTAATCCAATATAATTTATTGACATCGTGTTGATCTTTGGTATTAGCTTGCTAAATATCCAACAGATGCAATTCTGATTATTTTGCAATAACTTCATTAGGACAAACCTTTCCTGAAGGAAAAGGTAAGGGAAGCACTATGGACCAGATCTCTGCTGGCGTGACTCTGCCAGGTTTGACAGCCTGGTTCACTGGCTGACAGAGTACAACTTGAAGCCTCTTTAAAGGGCACAATACAATGACCGTTGGAATTCAAGTAACTGCAAGATTTAAAAAGATTATGTCACTATGAATTTGAAAAGAATATACAGGTGGAGATTATTTCAATGTTTCCTGCATGACATGTTGACCTCTGTGCTTTATTTCTCTAACATTCATCTGCTTGTTTCCCAGTTCCATGTTCTTGCTTGAAGCAACATGTCACACTCATCATAATTTATCTTCTGAAACAACGTAAAGCTAAGCAAACAAGAGTGTAATTTGGCAAGCAACAATGCAAATGAGCAGTATGATCCTTCTAAGTAGAGGTGACTCTCCTAGGCTTAAATGTTTGCCTCATACTTCTAGAGCTGGGATCCTGCAAGCACTCACATACCGTGAAGTTACTCAAACAAGGTGTCAGAAATGAATAGCATTGTTCACAGGTACTACAGGTATGAGTTGTTAGCAGGAACTGCGTTTAATCAGTACAGCAGAAAGCATCACACTATCGTCTTAACCATTTTTTTTTTCCCCAGTTCCACTTCTAAGCAAAACCAACATATAAAGCCAAGTGCTTTGCAAATTTCTGAGTGCTGATGCAGTACTCCTTCTCTCATCAAAATATCACTACTGGATTTATAAACGCTTGTCATAATCAACCAGATACCTGCCTCTGCCAATACGGTGAAGGAAATGCAACCTATATTTCAATAGCAAATGAATCAGTAGATTCGAACCCTTACAAGCAGAAGCTTTATAATTAACTGGAATATTAAAAATCAGTTCATCTCAAGAAATAATGTTTTTGGTAGCTCTTGGAAAAGCACATCTAGTGTATAGCTGGATTCATATCACATCAGTGTCATCAAACAGAGCTTTCAAAAAATAACAGGCCTAGTGGATCAGATGTGCCTTTGAAATCTGGAGAATATGACAAGTTTTCAAATTTTATAAAACAAAATATGATATATTAGGAAACTATTAGATTACCTATCCCTGAAGGATTTGTACAATAGTTTGTCATTTAATTTCAGGTTTCTCAGGAAAAATATCAGTCTAAGTGTTTGTGGCACAACTGAAACAGTGATGAAATTACTGCTCTATCCTGCTTCATGTAACAGTCAGCTCTTCTGTCTCATCGTTTTCACATCAAACCTGTCTTGGAATGGTGTATGAGCAAGAGATCTTTTGATTGGAAAAGCTGATACTGCATCTTTATCAGAAACAAGCACCACAAATGCAAGCCTTCAAAAGCCAAAGCAACCAAGAACGATAATGGTAAATCCTGGAGTGATGATTAGGGAGAGATTCAACATTGTGCCATTGATTTAGTGGTGATCCCAACCCACCACAGAAAAGCAATTAAGTCAGTTTTAAACAGAGTAATAAAACTCACACTGTGACGGTAGAAGGGGTCAACTTTTGTAGGGTATTTGTCAAACTGCAAAGGGATCAAAGCACAAACTAGTTACTTTATATTTCGTTGCTTCTTTTCTGTTGGTAACATAGACTAATTCTCTATTATTTGACAACCAACAGCGAGGAAAAATATGCAGAAAATTAGGTTCCAGTGAGACTGTTTTGGGTTTTTCTTTCCTCAAAGTAAAACAAGGTCTTTACGAGACTTGGAGGAAGCACCAGAGCACACCACTCCAAGCACAAGGAAGTCCCAAGCACGAGTGCCCCTCTGGCCAGCAGCCTTGTCCCTCAGCCCCTGTGCTGCCGCCTGAACCTATCGCACACATGTCATCCACGGGGAACGGACAGCCCTTCCTCTACCACCCAACAACACCTGGGCAGCAGAATGCTCCTTCCCCGCCACCTGGCAAATTCTTAAATTTTTGTAATAAAGAATAGAGTTGTGCTCTACTTATCCTCACATTTCTGCCTGGGGTACGCACCATGGGCGGTGCTGGCGTTGGCATGATGGCAGTGGGTGGGATGGCGTGAGGGAAAGGCGTGAAGGTGTGCTGGTGTGTGTGTTGGTGTGTGTGCTGGTGCTGGTGCTGGTGCTGGTGGAACTCGGTCCTCAGGTACGGCGGCGGGCCCAGGGAGGCCCCGCGATCTGCACTCTGTGAGGCCAAAAACCGCGTGTTTAGTTCCTGACGAAGAAGATCTTGTTCTGAAACACAAACAAAGCAAAATGACCCCCGTGAGCTCAGGGACTTTTCCAGATCGTATGCCAATTTTGCTGGCTGTGGTAGCAAACCTGTTTTTAGAACTTCCTCACAGTAAACCACGACACTGTACAAGTTAAGAAAACTTTCTTGGATAATCCCCTAAGGCCTCAGAGACAGATGAAAGCTTTCAGTTCCCCTCCTGTCCCTTCAAGCCTGTCTTCACTACAGCATTCATCTGAGCCACAAAGTGAGGATTCTCCCTAAATTTGTATGGACGTGGACACATCCCAGAGCAGGTGAGGAGGTACAGGTAAGCTGAAGTGAGTGAACAGAGAGTGGCTGCTGCTATCATGACTCCCCCGCTGCGTGGTCACAAACAATGTTACTCGAATGCTGATTATCCTCCATTTTCTTCCCCCAGTTCCCTCTCCATGAGGAACAGACACATTACATCTTCCCACAGACGAAGTATAAAAGAGCACAGTTTACTCCACTGATAAAAATCTCCACAACTAACCACCTTCCACCCCCAAATCTTGCACGTACACGACCTCGGGACTGCTGTGTGCACAGCCACCAGAGACTTTCCCACCAGCCAGGCTTGCTGCAGAGAAGCAAGGCTGAGCACAGACCACAGTTATAGCACAGACATTGCTAGAGGGTTCACAGATTTTGTGTGGGCACATATGAATTCTGAAGTGTTTTTACCCCGGGGAGAAGACACAGAAAAGCACAGGCTTCTAAAAATCTTAATTCCCAGGGATGAAGAAAAGTCTTTGAGAATGTCTGGGTGGCTTTTGGTTTTGCTATTGATCCAAATCCTTCAGCAATGAGTACCACCTCTACCCAACCAGCAGCCCTCGCAGAATGGACCAAGAGGAATTATTTTGACTAAAACCAGAGAATTGGTTTCCTGTGCTGCACTAGACATGCTCAGGCCATGTTCCATCCATCTCTTACCTGAGTAAGTGCTACCAGCCGGGTGTCCTGGAACCTGCAGGGTCCCTGACGTCAATGGCGGTGGAGGAGGCAAAGCCGTAGGAGGGGCAAACATATTGGGGTGATGTGGGTGTGCGGGGGGCTGGAGGGTGGGCGTGAAGGTATGCAGCGGGCTGTGGCTTGGTAAAGAGAGGGGGAACGGTGAGGCTGAAGGGTGGTGAGATATGTGTGGAGGGGGGGCCTGAGTCTTGGCAGGAGTGCTGCTTCTGCTGCTGCTGTTAATGAAAAGAAAAGCAATTAAGCACTGCATGGAAGAGAGAAAAGCTCCAAACCTACACATACGCTACCTCAGTAAAATATGCATGGCTCATGTTAAACATGTCACTAATACAAGTTACATATTACAAACTCCAGTTACTATTTTTTTTTTATTTTTTATTTTTTCCTATCAATACCACTGAGATAGTCCTTTCTTTAACCTCGTCCAGTGTCTTCCTATGGTCTCTCCCCACCAAAACCCCAGACATGTTTTCCCTCCCTGTAAGAGGCAGAGATTCGGTCCTCCAACAACACAGGCATGGCACACAAAGGAGTAATCAGCCCTGTGCATTCATTACTTAATTATCAGGTCCTTTCTACATGACTGCTTCTGATTCATGTTTTCAGGCAAATGAAGCTCAAAATCAGTGATCACTGCATTAATAAAAAATTAATTTCTTTCCTATGAATTAGAAAGATAGAAGACTGCAGAAATGTGAAATGAAGTTGCGAAAGCAGCAATGGATATATGCTTATTGGACTGTTAACACCTCTCTCTACCCCCACAATATAAAGAGACAAGTTAAATCAGCAAAATAAATATTCAGCATTATACTGGTTGCAATTTTTCAGGTTCCATTTCTTACTAATGAGTGTTTACAATATATTCACATAATGCTTAATCCCACTTGTCATTATTTCAAGTAACAACATGCTTTTATTGCAGTGGTTTTTAAAGATGAGCAATACCAATTTGGTTAGAAATAAATTGCAGTCTTAAACAACTCCCAGTCTCTAGTCAAACCATAATACTGGTTCACCAGGTGACGAAGGACACCATGTGCCTGCTGCAAACTCAGATTCGGGGAAAGGTAAGGCAGTGCTGAGAGCATTAGCTTACTGCAGGGGAAACCTGAGGTCCCGGACGTACAAAGATGTTACGTGTTCCTGTGAACATTTTGTTTAATCTCTGTTAATCTTTGTTATCCCCCTATCAAAGGTGAGTTTTATCTCACTGTGGCCAGCTGAGGAGAAAAACACTGATGATTGTAAGGTTGTGGCAGTGCAGGAAAAAATTAAGTCTTAATGTCATTGGTGCAAGACTATGTTAGGCTGTCCGCAGGGCCAACAGCAGCTGTACTGACTGCCCTAGGGCATATCAGTAGTTGGAAAAAGCAGAAAAGGTTTACAGGGAGAAGGTGGCAGAAGTAGTTAGCCTTCAGAGAGCAGCTGAGCCTACAAGAACTAGGATTTTCTTCCAATGGTCTATATTGCATAACATACCTTCCAAAAACCTGATTATGCAACAACAAGCAGGAAAAGTAAAAGCAAATTAACTATGTGCTTGAGATTACCAAGCTTTTCTGGGAACACCAGATCAGAAATAAAGCGATCCTGGGAAGAATTTGAGGTAGAACGCACAAAGCTCCCGTTATTTCCCACATATGAAGCAGGATGTACTTCGTCCTAACCCCTCTTCACTTCCTCCAAGCCCTGTAAAGCATCACCACCAGGCAGCGAGCATGCAAAGACTCAGCTTGGGCACGCTCGCCTTTCTGTTCTCCTACCTTAAGCTGTTGAGGCTTAAGCTGCTGCTGTTGTAGGCAGAGAGCGGCTGTGAGAGGCTCTGAGCGGCCGGATGGGGCTGCACCGGAGGGAGGTTGGGATGGGCTGGCTGCACCGGTGACTGCGGCCGCGGCGGGTGCTGGACGGGTGGCTGCGGCACGGGCTGGCGGGCGGCCTCCTCTGGGGCTGGCGGTGGCTGGGTGGCCGGCGGTGGGGCCGGCGGGGCTGGGGCCTCGGGGCGCGGGGCGAGCACGGGGCTGGGGCAAGGCGCCTCTGGCTGCGGATCCAGCTGGGGCTGGGCCAAAGGCTGGGCCGACTGAGGACAAGGGTCTTTAGGCACCACAGGCTCAAGTATTGGGTCTTTGCTGCTGTCCTGGCTCTTCTCTTGACTCCTCTCTAATCCTGATATTTTCGGGACAGCTGGCCCCCTAGCACCAGGGTCGGCATTTTCGGCTAGCGCACTGACTCCTAACTCTTTATCTGCAACAAAAGAGAGAAAACAGGTCAGTCTGTGACAAGATGGGCAAAACCAAGTGAAACTGACTTGCCAGAGTTATACTCATGGCAGACATTTTGGTTTCATAAAGAACCATGCCAACACGAAACTGAACCAAGACCAAAATCATTTCCAGCTGTGTCCCTAGCCCTCATGGCCTTCTCCTAATATTTCCTCTCCTGTTTCATCATAAGGAGAAAGTTGCTGGTGTCTTCATTAACACATGAAAAAGGCAAGTACACACAACTTGAGTGCAGCAGTTCAAAAGCTCTAAAATTCTTGACTGGGACCTCCCAAAAGATTACTGCATCTGTCTGAAGGCAAATACCCAGAAGGGTTTGTGCTCTGTTTTGTCCTGTTTCTTCAGCACAACAGACATTAGGTTTGCTGTACCCATCTCCTGGCTCTTGCCTCCTAGGGATTCATTTCCCAACTCTCCTGTGCAAACACGCCAGCATTTCACTGATCGTTAAAGAGAACGGGATTGTCACAATAATTGCACAACTTCAAGATTTGGGGCTGTAAAACTGCGCTGATGAATTTTTGAAGCTAGGTAACATCATCTGAATGTGTATTTGGCAAAAGCAGTGTCTAAACGATCACATAAACTCCACAGAACTTATCTAGTTGAACATGTAAGCACCAACAGACACGGTGCAGGGGGAGAGCTCTGCAGGAAGCCTGGCTCCACTGCTCTCTCTGCCTGGAGAAACATTTGTTTTGTAGGTGCATCCTTTTATCCCTAATTACTATTACGTGCTCACAAGAATATTACTATTGCTTGGGCTTCCAAAGAACAGAATAAAAAGGTAGGGGAAATAACATAATTTTGCCTTGTTTTTCTTTTATGACATTTAGTTTGGACATTATTCTTCAGAAGAATGGCCAAAAAAGTTGAGAAGGCAACATGATTAGTCCTGAAACACATTTTCTTTGAAGACATAAGAGTCAGGCAACCACACTCTGCATGTGTGTGCATCTGCCTCTCTCCTTCCTCCAATGACTCTTCTCAAAACTAAACAACCTGCTTGCAAAGAGAAAGCCTGTTTATTGCTATTATTTTCTCTTATTGTTACTCTGTCATCACTCCGTTACTAACCCACTGCGGGAACAAATGCAATGTGAGCTCTGTGCCTTATTACACAAGTTCTAAACCTTAAAACACTTACTGGTAGGAAAGCAGACTTCCTTGGTTTGGCTGGTCATGGAATGACTTGTTTTGGTTTTACAACGGTGTCTCTAACACTGATGACTGCTATTGTAATTTTAAAATTCAGTACAGTGGAGCTCAGCTCTCTGGGGATCTAGAGCAATCTCCTACTTGAATCATGCCCCCAGATTTCTGCCAATGAATATTCAATGCATGACACCCCTCAGAACAAGCGCTGGGGGAATGTTGCTGACCCAGGATTGGGAAGGGGAGTGCCTGAAGTTGCACTGGGATTTAGGAGCACCAATTAGGTCAATATTGTACAGCCATAGTGGCAAGCCAGACTTGCATCTTTGGCAATTACAGAAATGAAGCATGGGGCAAACATACAAGATTTAAAGGGGCTTGGGACAAGATTATCACTTAAAAAGTAACTGGGTTTCTAAATAATCTTGAGACATAAAATCTTTATTCATTCTTCTGCCAATTTTAAGGGGTAAAATGAATAACTGCATAATAAAATAATAGACATTCAGAGAAAATCATTGACAGCTACGTTGGTCAAACCTTGATGCAAAGGAGTACAAATAAATATGTTGGGAAGTGTATTTGTCCGGGCCATAGACAAGGCACACTGTTACAGTATTTTCCACCCTCTGAATCACTGGAACTGCCAGAGAGGGCAGGGCAGGAATGTGTCAAATAACTCATCACCATTTGGATTTAATTTCATGTAGAAGGCCCAACAAAGTATGTCAGGTCCCTGTTACTACATGTTTTACACGTCTGTGCCACAGCTTGGTGATTGTTTTAATGTCTGTGGACAGGAGATGGGGAAAAACAAACAAACAAACAAAAATTTTTGGAGAAAAAGGAAGGTAAAGGGGAGAGCCAAATAAACAGACTTCTTTGATGAGGATATACTTTAACCACTTCTGGTGTATGCAAACATGCATAGAGGCTCCCCCATGAATTTGGATCAGAAGACCATGGTGGCAATAGTGAGACTCCACAGGAATAAGAATAATTACTCTGCCGTATGCCCAAGGTCTATCTCATTGCTATTACATCGCAGGTTATAAATAAAGGAAACTCAGTTTGCATTAATTCTTTGGATCAGTCCTGCTTGATCAAACATTGTAAGTTAGACAGAGATTGATCACCATGTGTGTTAAGACAGGACCCCAAAGAAGAAAGAAATGATGAATGAAAGAAATGAACAGTTTGTTCAGAAATAGGTGGATATATGTTCCTAGACCTTACAAGGTTTAAGAGTTACAATATTTTGATTTTTGACAGAAAGGTGTAATAATTAGGGCTTTGAGGGCTTAGCCTTGTCATTAGAAATTCTCTACAAGATGAATACAGTAGGTTGTCTGAAAACCCTGCAGAGGTGATACTTCCAAATCTACGGGGAATATCTTGTGCTCTGTGCATTCGTTAAATCTTTCCATTTGATATTTTTAGAGTCTCTGGTGTGTGTAACATTTATTCAGCACAGCTCACTGCTGGGGAGTTTGTTCCTCACACAACCGCTCCTGCTTCCCTGGAGAGGGGGCTAGGAATCCTAGGTGTCTCCTAGGTATTTTTTGCTGCTGCTTACATCTTCATTACACAGCCCCTTAAGTACCATTCCTGTTAGTTTGCAGCTTAGAAAACGCTGTATTTAGTAGGATAATATTATTCCAAGTGTCAAACACTGAATGTGTGCACACCTTCTCCCTCTCTCCGTCTTAGACCTCT
Source organism: Oxyura jamaicensis (assembly GCF_011077185.1). Classification (NCBI taxonomy): domain Eukaryota; kingdom Metazoa; phylum Chordata; class Aves; order Anseriformes; family Anatidae; genus Oxyura; species Oxyura jamaicensis. The sequence goes on from NC_048911.1 coordinate 1,453,027, forward strand.
GAATCCACACCACACCCCCAAACGACGTCAGACGTCCAGCAGTCTCTCTAGCCCCTGTATGCTCTGTACATGCATCCCTGCATGGCTGATAATTATACTATATAAATCAGAATGAATTCTTCATCCCACAATATCTGTTTTGGGAGTTCAAATCCCACAACAGTGATAAACGACCCCAGTTACATGTTTCATATGGAAGGCTCAAGTCTTCATCAACAGTATTTCAAGGTTATACATACAAGATTACTCTTTTGCTACCAGCATATTTTTGCAAATTACATTACTTCTGAGCATTGACTGACCAGCCTGGTGTAAACACTAAGTGGAAAAAAGTCCTTCGTGTGCCTCTGACACAGACAAGCCAATACACTGCTTTCTGAGTTTGTTTATGCAGCATGGGAAATCATTTTCATACAAACAGCTAAAGAAGTAAACAAGCTAACTTTATCTGATGGCAGTCTCCATATTCTATTTTGGATAAAGTAGCTGTGATGTAACTTCTGTGCTGACAGAGGCTCCCCTTTTTCCACAGGGTTGATATTGCATCCAGCAGCAGTCAGTCTTTTTACTGAGAAAGGAATAAAGCAATAGTTCAATGTTCTTTGAAGACTGAAAAAGAATATTGGCTAAGCTTGTACCACCCAGACAGCACATGCAACTTCCATTATCTTGCTTTCCTGTCCTTGCCCTTTGATGTGTCTTAACTCCCATATTCCTCTATTTTTCACTTAACACACAAAATCTGGGGATCGCACAAGACGCAGGACTCAGTCCCCTCCAAGTAACACAAGAGCAGTTATCGCTTGGCTGTGTCTATGTGATTATTACTCGGTTGGTTCAATAGCACCAGAGGAGCAGACAAGGCCACACTGTGAAGACCTGTAAGTAAACCAAATGACTGCATGTGAACTAGAGAGACTCTGTATCTGTGACTTTACATTATATTTTATATACATTCTCTGAGCACACACGTATGCACATGCACTCACAAGTGTTTGTATACATGTATATGTCACGTGTAATACATATGCATTTATATTTCAACCTGTATCTGCTATATGTATACACACAGGTAACAGAGAAATACACACAGTGCATGCAAACACTTCCATTGAAAGATGGGGATTTTTATAATGAACACAGCTTATATGCAGCATTCACCTGAAATAGTGTTGCCTGTCTTCCTAAGGCACAAGGCAGCAAAATTTGACCTAAACTCTGTGTTCGGGCTCCTTTTGTACCATTTGCGTGATCCAAAAAAGCTATAGGATGGCCAGAGGAGAGCATCATAGCCACAAGATTAAGCCCAACTCTTCTTCAGCCAACAGAAATGCCCTGTTGAGATTCGCCAAATTTGAAATTCCTAGAGATTCACCAATTCATTACACATGCTAATTTTGCCTGATCAAGTGCTGTTTGCAGACAGGCTCAACATGTTTGGTTCCACCAAAGATGCCAAGTGCCACGCTGGCCAGTTCCCGAGCAGCAGACAGGGACGTGCAAGCTGGGCATCTCTGACCTGACCTGGCAATCCTTGGGGAATGAAGTCTCCTTAGAGAATGTCATGCATGATGCGTTCAACGTACAGAGACCAAACCTTTTTTGGAAACATCCAACTTTTCCATGTGCAGGTCTGGAACAACTGAATTTGATTCGCAAACAAGAATATATAGTACCCTGTCACTGCTCCTCCCTTCCAAATCAGGATTCATCCTCTCTCTGTCTGGCTTGGGAGTAAGAAGTCATCTGGAGAGAGCAATTCAGAATCAACACTGAATCTTCCTGTCCCTTGTGAGGGCTTTGAATTAAACCCAAAGTCCTTACAGCACACGCATGAAAATTATAGGAGTTTCCACTCTTTTGTACCTACTAGCACGATCCCTGGAAGTGAGTGTTCAGCCAGCCATAGAAATCTTACTCACGTTTTTATATAATTATTTAATTTTAAAATAGCATGTATTTTCTTCTACTTCTTCGTTAAGTTAAACTCTTCTCTTGAAAATATCACCTCTAACTAAAATTTGCTGGAAACTTCTTCATGCAAGATAAAAAATTAGACCTTTCAAAAAATATAAAACTATTTCCTTCAGTTTTAACATGGATAAGTGGGCAGTTGGTGCAAACTGTCACAACCAATATAAGCTGTCATAATTTCTCTGAAGTCAGCGGAATGCAGAAAACGCATACCCTGCTGACCGCCAGCCCTGGGAGGTATACTTCAACAAGTATTTTACAAGGCTTGAAATAATTAATCAGATTTAAGACCTGATTGTACATTTCATATTGATTAGACATTGGTCAATGAAACATTTGGATAAATAAAGGCAGATGACAGAAACTATTACTGCAAAGGATGGAGGAAATTGTTGGGTACACCAGCCAACGCGTATCAGAAAGGCCCCAGAGCAATTCATCTGTTGTACTGGATACACATAATTTGCTAAAAACAATTTTTCATTTTTAGCACACAGTCATCTTTCATCCTAATTTCCAAAGACACTAACAAAGTATTTGATTATGCAAATTAAAGACATGCTTTCGAAAGCATGTTACAAGCAGCTCTGTCATCTGCTGATACCAATTATTCCACAGTAAGCAGGTATTTAGCACAACTGAATAGCAAGACTTGTGACACACGTTGTACTTAATTATAAAACAGAGAAAAATCATTCAGGACAAAAGATTTTGCTACCTCCTGTTAAAAATGTTTATCTTCTGCGTTGAAATGGATTTAATTGTCAACAATAAAGTTGCAGATCAATGAAAAGAAGCACTTAGTGGAATTGCACAAGATGTTGACAATTCTTCAGTCATTGAGCTGCTTCTGGCCTTGATCTGAGAATGCAGAGTCCTCCAATATTTCACATGAAACAATTTATTTCATCCAGCTGTTAAACAGAACATATGCCATAAATGTAACTCCTACACCCTCTATACTGTGAGTATAATATTGAAAGCACTTGATGTTTGATATTTTTTTAAAAGCAACTTGTTACTTAGCAAAAATGGGATATGGCTTTCTAGAGGAAAGTGAAGTACAGAACATCCAAACACCCCTCTCTCCTACAATTAATTGCAATTTACTTAATAGGAAATGGACGCATGCAACTGTATCATCCTAACAGACCCGAAGAGAAAGCAACAGTCCTGCTTCAACACATACACATAGCTCAGTCCTGCTTCAACACATACACGTACACGCACATGCACAGAGAAATTGGAAATTTCATTTCCAAGAAGGAAAATCTCGTTTCCCAACCCTTTCAGTCAGGAAGCAGTAAATTACTCATTAACTATGTAACTCTGACACAGCTACCATCCAGCTCCCAGCACTGGAGTGTTTATTGCAGTGGTCTCTTCTCAAACGGGCTGGAAACATCCCACATAGGACGTAATGGGGACAAATTAATCGTGGGATATTCTTTGATGATAAAGGGTTTGAGCACGAAGAGCGAGCTTTAGCATCTGGTTTCAATTTGGTGTTTTAGTTAGAAAAATAATCACAGCATTTGTAAAGCACACCTGGGTTCGCAGAAACATGGATGATCCCTTCTCAATCAGGCTGAGACACCACGTTTCCTACCACTGATTCCAGACAGTGTAAGATTTTTCCAGAGCAGGTGTAAAGCCATTAGGCCAGGTAACCTGCCCAGCACAAGATCTCCTGCTGATCTCTCAGAAGACTGGCTCATACCCAGAAGCCTGAGGTTTTGTTCCAAGACTTTCTAGAATTGTGGCAACATAGCATGGGCTGATGATGTGCCTGAATCTCAAGTCTCATCTGAATATGCACAAGTTCTTGCCCACAGCAGCAAGCTTCTTAGCATGTCACATCCCTTCCAGAAGGTTTCCCTTTCTCACCTTTTAATTCCACTCGGTTCTTTCCAGTCTGTAATAACAAGACACAGAAATGTTTCCCCTTTTATCTTCTTTCCAGCTCCTATCTTCCCACCTTTTCTTCCTACAAGATTTTCCCACATGCCAGGTCACCTTTGGGTATTTTTCCTGCTGTCCTGCTGCACACCTCAGGCTTCTGCAACACCTCCGTTAGCCAGAGGCTGACCAGGACCACACATGGAACCATCTAGGGGAACACCCAGCCCCGTCTCGACTCATCCCAGCTGCTTCAGCGCCTGCGTGGCCTGGTTTGACACACGTTGCTCTGTTGAGTCCCTGTTCAGCTGGATGAGGCCCCTCCACACTGTCTAACAGTTTTATGGACCCAGCTCTCCCAGATAAGCTTACAGCACGTGTAAATGCTGCTGCTTCCCCTCCTGCCTTTTCCACTGACCAACTCAGGGCAGAGGACTTAAGATTTCAGCAGCTCTAAAGCTGATACCGTACTGCAAACAGACCATGATGAAAATAACCCAACTCCTTGCTCTCCTGTCTTTAGCCACATTTTACCAGTAACAGTCCTTTGCTTCTTGCTTCACAACCACTTAGCTTCTGCAGCAGCCTCTAGCTCAGGAGCTTGCCAAAGGCCTTTTGCAAAGCCTGGAGAAATGACAGCCATTTCGTTGTTTGCCACTTGGACACTTCAGAGCAATTCAGACAGCTCAGGGAGACAAAATCTTCTCAAAATATTCCTAGACTGTGCCCTCACTTGCAACCCTGCAAGTGCTCTTGCAGCAGACATGGGGTGAACTGGCGGGGTGCCTGCTTTGCTGGGGAACAGGAGGGCTGGGGGGCTCAGCCCTAAACCCGTCCCTGGGCCACACATTGCCCTAAGCAGAGCCAGGCCTTGCCGAACATCTGCCCAGCCTGATGCCAGGCCATGGTGACTTTGAACAGCACCTTCCCACTCCCCTTTTGGACTGCTCCATGACCCACACCGTGAAACCATGGCACAGCACCGCTGCGATGAGACAGTCCCAGGGCTGCCAAGAGGACATGAGGTGGCAGCACCGGATACCGAACAATTAGAAAACACAACAAGCTTGTTCATTTTCTCCAATTATCAATAGGGGCTGGATAACCTTAGCACAAGATTAGCTCCATCTCAGGGGCTGGGAAGGAAAATATATTGGGTTTCTCTGTCACCCCCCCTTCCTCCCTATCGATTTGCTTTGGTCACAGAGCTGCTCTCAAATGCTCATGGCACCAGCCCATCCCACTTGCTTGTGACAGGATTACTTGAATGAGCCTGAATAAAACTGGCTTTCAAAAGCAGCTTGAAAAGTATCACCTTATGAACACTGATCGAATTTAGCCTGACAGCTCAGTTTAATATATGAAGGACAAAAAAGATCTGTGTGGTATGTTTATACAGAAGAATAACACATTTATTCCCCCCGAGAGGTGTCATACCCATAACTCACCAGACACATAACACAGTTTCCTTTGTGAATTTGTTCTTTAGAGCCAAGAATTTTCCATCCTATTTTTAAAGGCATGACGTCAATAAAAACAAAGAGCTTAAAACCCCAGTGCCCTTTTTGCTCGCAGAGATGAAAGCTCAGCGTGATCATGACAATACCCACTTTTAATTACAATTACTTTAGCTCTTTAGTGTCTACAGGAAAACTTCACTGAGCTTACAAATTGCAACTCTAATGCTCAGAGCCACTTTGCAGTATTCTCACACTTGGGAGTATTTTGCTCTGTTTCCAATGCTACAGAGAAAAATATTGACATTATCCAACTGCCTACTCTAATGTGGCATTGCCTAGGCAGGATCCTTCTGGTTTGGGTAATACAGATAAGTGCAGAAATTAGATTTCAGTGATCCCGGTCAACAAAGGGTCTCCTTAAATATCACTGTTACAGCTTTCTAGTGATGCTCTCTCCTTTTTAAATTGTTTAAATTCCTCGTATTTTACTAAAACACATCCCTTCGATTTGTTTTATTTTAAATGGGAAAAATGGGGCCAAATAGTTGGATAGGTTCAAATATATAAATATAATGTAACTGAAGATCTGGCACTCTACTTTGTGCTTTATTGTTTTGAGATCATAGTTACTAAAAACTTTTTCTTTATAGGTAAATTTAACTGTGTACCAAGTGGACAGTGGTAGAGGACTTGAAAGATTTTATAGAAATTAAAAGAGGAAATAACAGAAGATTGATAAAATCAATAAAAAAGAATGAGATCACCAACGGTTCTTTGGCATGCACCAGTTTTAGTTTTACAACGTTCTGTGGCATTTTGGAAACAGGAATGGGATGTTCCATTAAAGCCTATATGATAATTCAATAACTGAGAAGTATTTAGCTTTTTTAATTAGAAACATTTATAGAGAAGCATCATTACTGGGTAGTCCAGTGTAGGTATTATGGGCTCTTTCTGTTCTGAAGATCTCATGATGTCTTTACCTCAGCAAGAAATAGTCAATAAAACTACTTGAAAAGGTTTGCTTTGCCATGGTATCTTCTTTTCTTGACCACGGCTCTCCTCTGCCTGTTCTCGACGTGTTGAACACCTCCTACTTTGCTCCACTTGCCTGAACTACATGGACAGCAGTTAGACGGCTCTCCCCAGTCATTGAAACTGTATAAGCAAATTGAATGAAATCTGACTATTTGCTTAAATCAAATTGATTTCCAGACATGGAGGTGGGGTGATGATGGGAGCCTGGCAGGTCTCAGAGATACCTCATTTTGTGTCAGTCGATCTGTATGAATGTTATTTGCGATCCGAAAGGCTGTGCTGCTGATAACTCTGATTTCACAGACCTCAGGATGGCTGGGGGCCTCCCTGTAGAGTAAATTTTGGTACAGCAAAGGATCCATTACCTCCACACAATGTCGCACACTTTACGAGAATGTGCTGAACTGCTTTCACTACATTTATCCATGATATGAGGCTTTTTTCCCTATAAATACATACAGTAGGACTTAGGGAAATGGGAATTTTGATAGGACTATTGACTCAGCAAGCACAGTGCCTGCCCTGCAAGAGACCTGGAGGAGCAATGAGTTGCAATGTGTCAGTCAATAGGACATCTCCATACGATCAGAAAAGTCTTCTCTTTTACCCCCTGGATGATCAATCTGTAACACGGAAGAAAGGTCTGACAGTGCTCTTGGGGATATCTCAATTTTACAACTGTACATCCTCTTTCATATCATTTTGCTAGTAGACAGACTGAAATTTCAGTGAACACTAGGCATGTCAGCTTGCAGAAAATGAAATTTGGAGCTCTACTTTTTTTATTATCAACCTGAAAGCAAAATCCAAGTGAAGGTGCAAAGCTGGCATGAAAAGCTTATAACCTAGCTATAGGGTGAGCTACTGAGGCACATGGTGGGTTCAGTGAAGTCCCTACAGAACACTGAAAATACACTAAATTGTCGTGAAAGGGCCTTCACTCATCAGAAACCTCAATGCTCACCTTTCCTCTGTGCTCACTGACTGATTTGTCCTTAATGAAAGCAGCAGAGCAGCATGTCAACAGTATTTCCTTTATGACAGATAAACTGTCTGAGGAACAGTTGCATAAACACATCTTAAAACACAGCAGCATGAATGAACATTGGGCTTTTAGCAAACATTAGCACCCCCAGCTTAATATCAGCTCATCACACAGTTCAAAAATCTAAACAGGTATCCTACCTATGTTTCAAAATAAATGATGACCAATGAAGACCAGATTAAAGCCAAAACTGCCACAATACTTCCACTATAAACATGATATGATTAATAAGCTGGTAGGATATGAGACTAACACCATAATGTCCTAAATGTTAAAAAGACAGTGTAAAGACAGAAGCCAAAGAGAAAAACAACTGCTGTGGGGTTCTTTTGAAGTCCACAATACAGGAATTTTCTACGAAAACTGAAATCTTTAGCCTATGCATGCTCCAATACACCATTTGTAAAACATCCTATGTTCCTAACTTTTATTTTGATTCATGTTGTGCCATGCTGGGGCTAATTATTATCCAGCAAATGGTGCATTCAAAGACTCCAGTCTTGCACACAGGACTCTGTGTTGTTGCCTCCACATTGCAAGGAACTGTAATTCTAAAAGGATTAAAAGTTTACCAGCACGGCCATGTAAAGTAGAAAATGAATTGTTCACTCTTCTCATCTCTGTTTGGAAATTAGATTACAGGCTCCAAGTGAGCTGAAATACAGAATGAGGCAAATCCGTGTGATTAGCTCACAGGTGGCCAGTGAGCCTTTTCTATGCCTCAAAGTCTACCAGATTCCCCCTAGCCGCAATAATAAAAAGAATGTGTATTTATCCTTCTGCCCAAACCCTGCCCTGTGCCAACATGGCTACCTGCTGTGCTAATCCTCAGAACCAATATAATCATCCTCAATTGTTATTTCATAAGTTTGCTCAGCTGTCACTGGGGATATACAGTACGTGTGACACAGATTTGCGCTGCGGATTGCGCGCCGAGCAGATTTCTGAATGGCTTCCAGTTCCCCACCACGCTGCGAGCGCAGGGAGGGAGCTGCAGAGCTAATCCGGGACAGCCCCGCGCTTCCAGCAGCTGGTTTCCCAGCCATCGGGAAAGGCTCTTTCTATGTATAAACACTTCGTACCATTAATCACGAGTGTTTCCTCTAAATACACAAACAGCTCCGCATCCATCTTCTCTCTCCAAACGGCACCCGTCTGAGTGCCAATTCAGAAAAATATATCACACATTAGATCAGGAAACAGGAAAGACAGCTACTCAAGGGATGGGTGTACAGGCCACATGCGATGCATAGCATCAACAGTCCATTTAATATGACACTTGCTTTCTGACTTGCTCCAATGCCAGATGCAGCAGCACGATGCATGCGTAGCATGTGGTTGTACCCTGCACACAGGCACCGAAGTGAGAGCCCACCAACACCATGAGCCCTGAGGGTTGCTCCCTCTCACAGACTGGTATCCCACCTTGTGTCACTGATAATATTCTTAGTATTTCTACAAACGTCTAATAATCCTCTTAATCCTCCTAAGCTCCTTACCTTAACATCATCTTCCGTCAGGAGCTCTGCAAGTCAACTCACCATTTCCTTTTGTTACCTTTAAATCCATTTGGGAAACGAGAAGCCATCTCCCAATTCCTGCATTACAGATTCACCAGAATATTTCAAAATAATTTATCAGACTTTTTTTAGGCCAAAGTTTAAAAGAAATGTTGAACAAATGGTGCTCTGGAGATGGAGGGGGAAGATCAGACGGCTGCATGCATGGAGGCCTGCCTTTGCATTGCCCCCATACAAGTTCTTCCACCTCTGCCACTCACCACAAAATGAACTCAAGAACCCGAGGGGCAGAGCACATTCCACCTCGGCTCTGGGCAGATCGAGAGGATGATCAAGGCAGTCCCACAGCATTTTCTTCAGCAGTCCTGATGGCTTATGCAGGTCCCTGCATCCCTGGCCATGCCCTCCTGCCCTGCACTACCCCTCCCCTGTGCAGGAGGCCATGGAATGAGCTGGTCTAGGGAAATAATATGAATTAGAAGTAACTTTTTTCTCTTCATCTCCTTTTCTAAAAACTGTCTTTAGCCTGAACCAGCAAAAGCCTGCTTAAAATGACATTGCTGCTGAAAGAAATGCTTGCAAACTCCCCCCACCCCTCAGTCCATGCAGCAGCACCCACTGTTGCTCCCTGAACACACAGCAGCCTCCGTGCTGCAGCTCCCGTCCCCCCCACAAGTTATGCACATATTTAACTGGATGTGAGGAGAGTCAGTTCTTGATTAACCAGCAGCTGATTATTTGATTTGTGGATTATTGCGGCACAGACACCTGGGCTCACACACACCAGCTGGCCCAGCAGCGTGCTCAGGTGCGACAGCGCGTGACATACCTGCCCGAGGGTCTTCTTGTTGTATTGTCACAGGCATCATCGGCTTCCCCGCGCGCTGGGGAACAGCTACAGGCAGCCAGACTGGGCCACCCCCCTGCCCTACAAGCCCAGGTGCTGGTACCAACCTGCCCCAGTGTGGGGCTGTGCAGCCGGCGTGTTATTTCTGCAGCCTGTGCTCCAGACCTTCCCAGCACGACAGCAGCTCCTTGCTTTCAGACAGCTGGCAACCTCAACTCCGCAGAACTGCAACCTAGGAATCTTCACATTATCTGCATAATATCCAGTGGCTTGGAGATGCAAAGCAGAAAACATCCTGTCCAACATGGCCTTGTCTGGTTCTGCAGCCTGGAGCATGCTGCATCTGAACAGCTTCCACCCAGCATGGGTGAACCATTGAGAAATGAGTTTGCATTGCACCACTTCCATTTTTATCTCAACAGCTGTACAACCTACATCTCATTTGATCTTCTCCTATCTGTTCCTTCTCTCAAACTCCTCTGATGAGTGAAAACATCCCTCTTTGGACAGCATTACAGCAAGCACTTAGCTTCCAGCACACTTAAACTCCCATAACCACGTACTAGGGACGAACTGGATGCACACACTTAGTGGTTTTGCACAGCTGGGAGCAAAGGGGTTCAGCTTCTCTTCTCCCACTGTTCCTGCCAGCAACCTGATGCCTTCACAGCACTCAGCTTGGGGCTGCAACGTGTTGGGTCCCATCGCTCATCCCTTGTCACACCACCATGCCTTGGCAGGTCCATGCCAAACCCTCAACCACAGGAAAATACACACTTTGCAGCATGATCAAAGACTACACAAGCAAATTACCATTAAGTATGTTTTCATCTGAATTCCAGTAATTTGAAGCAAAATGTTTGAATCTTGGAAATTAACCAAACCCTGAACAGTCTTTTACCAGAAGGAGCTGATGTAGGTAATTAATGAGAGCTAAACAAATAGACATACTGGACAGATTTTTAACCAACTGGGATGTAAATATTTTTACTTTTGTGGATAATCTTACAGACAAATCTGTTCCACAAATACCCACAATAATCCCTTTTCGTTTTTCTTTCATTTGCTGTATGTCTTAGGTGAAGCAGTGTAAATGTTTAGCAGTACAAAGTGGAAGCTCTCTTCAGCAACTTCACACTAACAATTTGGGAAAATCGCTCTTTCGCATTCTGGAGTCAACTCAGCAAGCCTTGATGCAACATTACAGCCTTTACATCTTCCACATCACAGAATTTGACCCCAAGCTTCCTCCCAGTTGCGGCTTTCATTTGAACCTCTTGCTTTAATTCAGTGAGGTGGGTCCTGGCAGAGAGGCAGCAGGAGAAAAGCACACTTCCATAACCTGTTTTGTTTCAAATGAACAGAAACCCAGCCCTGCAAGCTGTCAGATATAGACAGGCCTTATACAAATGTCCTAAAATCAATGGGGCTGCAGATGGCAGTGTCGAACAGAAGGTTCAGTGCCTTACAAAGTAAATTAAGAATAGGCCCATCTGTGACACCTTGGAGTGAGGGGAACCTTTACAAATAACATTTATTTAACTTTAAGAAAAAATACTTTAAAATTGGAAAAAAAAAATCTCTCTCAATTTATAGTATTTTCAATTCTTTTCACAAGGGAGGTGAAATTACAAACAAAAGGTTTACTGGGTGTTGGGAGACCAAATCAAGTGCATATGATGTTTCAACAGCAGCCCAGCGAAATAATCAATAACTTCCAATTCATGTTATTGACTTTTTCACATCCTTGCAGGCATGAAACTTCAGATGAAAGCATTAGAATTGCCAAATTGTTCAATTTGCTCTAGTTCAGATATTTTACACTGACTTTTTTTTATGATGGTGTGGAATTTTGTTCAAGAGAAGCTCCTGAATGTCAAAGTGGACTTTAACTCCCCAAATTCCCTATCTTGCAACAATGGGCATAGATTTGTGCTTCATGTTGGGACTCGGGGCTGATTTATAAAAAGCCAAAGAGAAATATGACATTTCTCACTCTTAGTTTTGTCCTCTTTTATGGTGCTCCAGTTTAAAGGGCCTTCAGGAGGAGTTCACTGTCCCAAAGAAACAAAAATGCCTTCTGTTACTACCTATGTTTAATCACACCAGTATTACAAAAGATTATACCCCTACAAACTGCCATCTTTACCATGAAAAAAATTACATGTCAGTTCAATACAGCCCCGAAACTCACATACTTCCTGCAACGTGGGATCAGCTTCCCCTGATATCGTCCTGTCTTGTCTTTTATGAGGCAGTTTCAATAACATAATTCTGTACTATATGACAGGCACGGTAATGAATTGTTTGGACCACTGCAAAACAGCAAGAGCTCATTAAGTCCTGGAGAATGTTTGCAGCTATTTTGGCCCAGGCATGATTTGTTATGACACAGGAAAACCCTATTATTTCGCCAGGTTTAATAGGTAATAGATATGCTGAAGCACATGCTTCTTACAAGGCTATGAGAAGCTTTTAGCAATAACCCTTGAGGATGTATTGGTCAAACTGATCTTGCAACATCTCCAAATATATAGAGAAAATGATCTGAAAATGATCTATAGAAAATCACCAGGATTCAGGGCCAATGCACTAGATGAGAAGATTAAAGTTCTGCTCTGGCTCCCTCAAGACACAGGTCAGCATTTGTTCCTGTTTCCTTTTCCAAGTATTTAGATTATGAGCTTTTCAGATCAGGGGCTGGTGGAAAACAAGAATAAGCTCTTGCTGAAGGCCTCTCTCCATTGCTTTCATGAAAATAATGATAAGGATTTTAAAAAGGTCAAATTCAGCCCTGGCATAATGCCAACACTCTTCATTGTGGTTCAAAGGATGCATTTGAGTAAGTAAATGTAATATATAATAATTCATTTTGTTCCACTATTCCTTGTTATGCATTCGAATACATGAAAAGTACCTAGCTGTTTTTTTTTCACTTTTCGGTGAGGCTGACAGCCACGAGCATTTAATAATCACATACTTAGCTCATTTGTTTAGTTTTCTGTTAGGCCCTGACAATCATGACTGCTTTATAATCATGCCCATATCCTGATATAATAAGCACAAGGCTGAAAGTGTAACAATCTCCAGTAAAACAAGGAAAATACACAGAAAAACAAGCGGGCCTATTACCATTTAGAAAGAAACCATTATGATCTCCATTTAACAGATCAATCCATTATAAGATCCATATTTATCATACATTAATGTGTGCGCATCTGTGCACATACCTTTGCATATGAGCATCTTTACATTAATGTACTTACTTGGGGTGTTCAGATACAAGTGAGGAGGAGGATTTCTTTTATTTATTATCAAGGTAGAGCTGTCAAATTTATTCACAGGGAAGGAGGGAAGCGGCACGTGCAAATGGCTCTGGCTGCAGGTAAGGAGACATGCACACTTCTCGCACTTTGCTTCTAGAAGGATCCAAAACCTCCTGCTCCCAAGAGGTGCTAAGCCTGCCATGTATGCTGGATGCTCTCCAACATTCACCTCAAGCTAGCTAACAGTTTCTTTCTGGGTAGTAGGGAAAAAGCAACAACAAAAAAAGGACAGTTTAACATTTACCAACAGCCACCCATTTTACTGGGAACTGTTGAAAACATTTAAAAACTTGTCCTCAGAAGCAACGAGGCTGTGCCACAGCGAATTCACTGATCATTTTTTCCAAGTCACTCTTCTTCAAGTAAGGCTGAAAGCTGAACTTTAGGTACAAAGAAAGCTTTGGGTTGCGCAGAGGCTTCAGGAGACACAAACCTCAGTGTGGGCCAGGACACAAGTACAGGAGATGCTCGAGGTTGGCCTACCCCGTGCTCCCCCCCCCCCACCCCCAGGAGCACACGTGTGGCAGGACTCACCCCCTTCCTTTTCCATGCATGACATCGTCCATGTGCTCTGCTCCTCCCTAATGAAATGCACATGCAAATAGAGCAGACCTACAACCACGTCGCGGCTCAGGAGTGAATACAAAATCATATGCTGCCTGGCAAAGGCTCGAGGACCCAGCTTCGCGAGTGCTTTTGCTCCCTCCTTCCAGCGCTCACACACATCCATCTCCAGCACACCTCTCTGCAGCATTTCCTTCATCAGTGCCATCAGTGGCAGAAACCTGCCAGGCATGTAGAACTTAATGGTCTAATCCCCCTGCTTTCACAAAGACCAGATTAGCTTTAAGTTAAATACTCTTGTTCCTTAAATTTCCTCCTTGTCAGGATGCCAAGGGAAGCTCTTAATCTTACCAAAGAGCCTGAGGACATTCTGATGCCTCCACATGAAGACAGAAAGCAGTCCGCAATGCCAAGATAAGGCTGAGGTATTAAACTAAGCTCACAGACCTGGAAATGTATATGCAGCAGGGATCGCTGCTGTTTATCCCTGTAGCTGCTGGAGGGGCTCATTAGCTGTAAACAGGGCCCTTGCCACGAGCGTCTCGCCATCACCTGCTTCATGTACATCAAACTGATGCACTGACGAGTTACGAACTCCTGCAAGTTAGCAAAGACATCAAATGCACTTGAGATTTAGACACAGAAGTCTAGCCACTAATTGAGTCGGCATGCCCCTGCTTGCCGCAGCAGGCCTGCTTTGCCGGCTGCCCAGCCCAGCCCCTGGTGCCCGGATCCGGTTCTGCCAAGGGGACATTGCACAAGGCCAGATGGGGCCGTTCGCACCACGGCGCTCTTTCAGGGATGGAAATGACAGTCAAATATGCAAACAATCTCCAGTTGGGTGGTTTGAGAACTCAAGTCACCCTACCAAGGTATGACACGGACGAGTCTCCAGACTAGCAAGCACAACGGTAGCTACCTGCAGTTGAGCCTTCCACTTCCTCGTCAGCTTTAGATGATGAAAGCCTGCTATTAGACAATAACACAAAGTAAAAATCTCCCTAACCTTGAAAGCAAACCGTGGTCTTTACTACCTGGTAAAAGCTAGAGTAAATTTATGAAGTAACTTTTTTTTTTTTTTTTTTTTTTTTACCCATCTCATCCACAAAGTTGGAGAGACCACAGGCGTTTTGCTTTAACATGAACACAACCCACTGCTGCCCATGCAGCTCAGTGAACTGCTCCGTACTTGTCCATATGGCATGCAACATGCTGGAAGCGATTTAATCACTGTAATAACTTCTCATGCTCTACAGAGGCCTCCAGAGATCAATGTGGAGACGACTAAGAGCCCTGCCGGAGGAGAGGAGGTCACCCCATGCTCTGCAGAACAAACCTGCTCAGACTAGCTGAAGAAAACTCAAAGATGAATTTGCAAAACTAGGTCAAATATGAATGAATTATATCAATCAATAGCTTTTGCAACTTAGTATTTGTGAGATCAGATAAGAAAGGCTTTTACCCGCACATAACTTTATAGACTTTCCAACAGTGTACACACAAAGTATCTAGATACTTTAATTTCCACTCAAATATGAATACTCTAGCCCCAAATGAAACCTATTAAAAATTAAATTCTTATATAAAGTTTAAAATGCTGCTCTTTTCTCCCCAGGTCCCATTAAATACTTTCCCTATACACAGTTTAGAAGAGATCCTAGAGAATATTTACAAAGAGAACAAAACCCCCGGAGGGTTTTTATGTTACTACAATATTAATCTATTTTAATCACACAACAGATTAAAAACAAACAACATTAAATGATTCTGTAAAGTACCAAGTTTAAGTCTCTTTGTTGCACAAAAAAAAACAAGCAAAAACAAATGCACTTAGAAATAGGGTGATTATGTTCCACAGAGACAGAGCACATAAAAACCCAGACTGGGCCACAGAGCCACTGATGGAAAGATAAAAAAATTAACCATTCACAAGGGTCTGATTTTACTTCTGCAGCTCTTGCGGCTGTATTCATCACGGAGTTCGCTCGGGCACATTAGGACACAGGTCTGAACGACAACGTGTGGGTGGAGGAAAGGGAAAGCAAAGCCCAACGCTGCTTTCAAGCCCTTTCTCAGAGCAGGCGCCTGGACTGGTTCTTCTACCCTGTAGGGCATCCCGTGGGCTGGCACAGCAGCCACTCTCTGGTGGGTTTAGGACACTTCTCAGTACAGGTAAGTGCTACAATACCCACCCCAGCCCTTTCCCCAGTGGCTTTGCAGCTGCCTGACATGCTCTGCCCTCTGCCAGCTGAGCCTTCCAGCCCTTTTGCACCAGCGGGTCCCACAACTTGGCTGTGCATCAGCTGTGGGAGCCTGACCAGCTCCCCGTGGACTGCACTGCATGTGCCCTGTGCTTGTACCATGTCGGAAGGAGATGGATTACTTCAGCTTCTATCGTTTCCCTTACTAACTCCCATGGCCCCTCGATTTCCCCCATACCCCATTCCAGGCCCTCCAGCCTCTCCTTACCTGTACACATCTCCATTGGCTATCTATAAAACGCTGCTTCATCTCTGTCTTTTGGGAGATAGAGCAAAATGACAACAGCACGGCCATCAGAGGTGCTTTGAGCCATTGCTCTTAACAACTGCAGTGTTTTCTATTCCAGTCTCTAAGATTTTATTCAGCCTTTAATTATTTACATCTTCTTGAATTGTTTCAGTGCGCTGAACAAAAATATCTATTGAGCTGCCCACAGGTCATTTCTCTGAAGCATCCTAGTTAATTTAGAGGCCAGTGCTGTGCATGAATAGTTCATTCTTCCCATATCCCCGATCTTGCAATTGTTAATGCATAACCTCATCTGCCATTGCTCTGTCTGCTCGGCTGGCTTCGCTACCCCCACTCTGGTGCTCGACGTTGTTTTTTCTCATCTTGAATAACACATATAATTGTGCTTTCACGATTGACTTTGCCATCTCACTGCTCAACAGACTTTTAATGAACACAGAGCAGCATTATCCAGGACATGTTTTGCTACTGTCACATATCAGATGCATACAGCATTGCAAAGGCAAGTTTGTCCAACAGTTACAAGCCTATGTTTTTCACCACAATTTTATAACCACCTTTGCCCAGAAGACATTGGATTGTAGCAGTTGCATCTGAGCTTGAAATTATCTAAAGAAACCACAAAGAAAAAAAAAAAAAAAAAGTGCTCTTGTTCAAAGCCACGTAGCTGTTAGATTTACTTAAATAAGTGGATGCATTTCACATGTCTGGCTTGGTTAATACAGGGTGCTCTAGGCAGGACTTTTATCTCTGCATTTACCAACAAGCTTGCCAATGCAAACTGAAACAATCGAGGCAATGATTTGTGTGCTTACTCAGCTCCCAGCACTCCATATTTAATAGGAGATGCATTGCACAAGCTTAGTATTTATGGTGGTAGCTACAGTGAAGTTTCTGGCAGTACTAGTACAGGTCTGAAGGGAAAAAAGGCAAGGTTTTCTGCACACAGTATTAAAATCTTTTCCTTTGATTATTATATAGATATACTTGGTGCAATCCCTAGCAGAATTTGATTACTTTATCTCAGCACTGCTTCTGCTCACAGTAGCAGTCTGTAATGGATAATCCATGTTGAACAGTGAAGGACAGAAAGAAGAGGAATGAACAAACTCTGATGCCTTTGTCTTATTTTGCAGGTCTCTCTTATAAGGCTTCAAGTCAGTGAAGGGGGACTGGTGACCTGCTCTAACAGAAGATGCACTGCAACCCTGCTTCCCCTCCGGACCTTGGAGAGAACGATTCACCTGCTTTGTTCCCCACGACTAACCACTGCAATGCAGAACAAGGAAATACAACTGATGTACGCTGGAATATCCGCGGCACGTGAAGGCGCATGGACATGTTTTAATGTGAAGGGAGATAATGAGCACCTTGCAGCCAGGACAGCCACCTTGTGCTATCCTAATTTAGTCCCCCACTCTTTGACTGCTACTGTCGAGAAGGGGTGGCAGCAAAAGGGGACATACAGCAGCTCCTCAGCTGCTTCAGTTCCAACCTGATGTATTAATTCAGCCTAGCAGCTACTCCTGCCCCCCTTGGAGGGAGTGTGCAGCCTCCCACAGAGGGCATGGAGGACAGCAGAGCAGTTGCCCCTGAAGAACCTCAGCCACGGGCTGACCCTGGGGCTGTGCTAGCCAACCCGCAGCACAGACTCAGTTCCCATGGCACAACCCACCTTCACTTCTAGAGCTTGCTGTGAGCGGGACAAGCTAGAAAAAGCTACAGGGGAGCAGCTGTGTGATGGGAATGGTGGCCAAAGGATGGCTGCTATTTCCATGCAGGACCTGGATGACACCAGTGAGGCTGCCTCACACCTGTCTGGCTCTAAGAGCCACCGAGCTCTGGGAAAAGAATCAGCCTCTGCAAACCAGCTGCAACCCCAGCAGTGACAGCCACACACAGAGACCCAGGTGTGCATGACATAAAGGATGCTACCTAGGACACAGGGACTGGGCTGAAGTAATGGCAAATATGCAGAAGACACCAAGCTATGCCTACATTAGATGTTTTGCTGCTTTTTACTGCTTGACCAAACTGTAACGTTCCTAATCTCAAGCGTACAAAATCATCGTAAGCCAATGCCTTAAAAACCATGGCATGTATATTTAGGGTTTTATTTATTTGCATTTCATTTTTAGCCTCATGAAAGGGAGTGCCTTTCACTTAATGATATTACTTCAGAATCTAAGATCAAAAAAAAAAAAAAAACAAAACATGAGACTCCTGATAAAATCATGAAAGGCAGTAATGCTGCATCTTATTATCACTCTGTAGTAATTCTCTTTTTCTTAAGAGAGGCAAGGGCCTCACTAATAGCAGATGAGAGTCTGTAGTTGAACTCCACAAATGAAGTAGAAGATGTAACAGTGAAGCAACTGAGATGCTGATTCCTTCCAGGGCTACACACTTGGCAAGTAACATTATGCTGTACATTTTATGTTTTTTCACAGTAAAAAGTTGATTTTCAAATCATATGAAATAATATTTTGAACTAACTTTAAGCTGTTTAAGTAACCATAAATACATGAAAGGAAGAAAGAATGTACTTATGCTCTGGTGAATAGATGCTGCAGAAGTACTTCAGACATCTGTTAAGTACAACCATTTGTAGGTGAATCACTGCAGGCTTTTTTCTATTCAAAGTGCCACCTACTTGAAAATACAGGGGAAGGGAGGCACCTTATCCACACCTAGTTTTAAAACAGCCACTAAAGCTAGCAGACATCATCTTCAGAAGATATCAGAGAAGACCTAATGACAATGCATGAGCATGGATTAAATACCGACTCAGAAGAAAAAGCACCACTTTCTGAAACATCAGAATCAAGGCAGCGGCATCTGGCACAAGTAACAGGATGCTTTAACCAAGCTAGATTTCAATGAAAATGCCTAGCATTCCCCAGTAATAACCCTAATGTTTCCCACTACAGATAACAAATTGGTATCCCAGGTAACGCTTTCATTTCAATATGTCATTTTTCCATGGAGTGATCACATCTCAGCTGATAAAAATCCTGGTAATTAGAGCTGTTCTATTTATTTAATATAAATAGGTGTTTCATCATCAGACTCTTTAAAAAATGAAAATATGTGTTTGTCACTCACTCCTCTAAATCTTATGTGGCTGCTAAATGCAAGTCGTTCCAATTCCACTACCTTTCTTCTTGTCTGCAGTGCTTTTTCACAAGGGGAGCAATGGAAACATCTCTGCTGTGTTTGTACATCTGTTGGCATGACAGGTTCATGGCTTAGGACTACTTAAAATGTGTATTACAATCCTAAAAGCTATCAGAAATCTCATCTGCCATCTCCCCTGCTAGAAGGAGATGTAGTGTCAGGTGCTCTCCACTGCTGCTGGAAGATGTGAGTTAAGTAGAACAGCAAAGAGGAAGCATCTCCTCCCGTATCACAAGGCTATTGCTCTTTTCTTCATTTTATGAAGAAAAAAAGCGTTCATTAAGAGTTCACTGGTATCTTCTAAAGATGATGTCTGCTTGGTTAACTTATTCAAATAGGGCAGATTCATTTGAGTCAGACACATTTACTGAGATTTACTGAGATAAACGTACTGCTTGAAATAGGAACCACTTCGGATGCTACTAAATAAGTGTAATTATTTGGTATTATCTGATACACTTTGACAAACAAAAACACAGCAAAGAAAATCGCAGAAAGAAAAATACACTTTCTCCACCTTTGATATTTTCTCAAAACTAAATCTTACAGCAATTCTTCTGTAACCTGAGGCCAGCCTTTGCCCACAGCAGCGTGCTGTCAGGTATCACTAAGGCAGGGAGCTGGGGTTGGGCTAGCATGTATCACTTCCCCTTTGCTGAACACCACACGGGCTCACCCCAAAAGGTACGTTCTTTTGCTAAATCAATCTTTTTCTCTTTCTGAAGAATATACCATCTTCTAGTTTATAAATTCCAATACATTAAAACAAACTATGCACTTCCCAATGTTCTTGTGAATAAGGCTAAAATCACTCTGAACCTTTTACAACAGTTGAGCTTCCAGCAAAAAAATATCATGTGGACAAGGCGCGAGTATCTTGATAATAATCTTAAAAAGACTGAGAAGGCAAAAAAATAAAGCCCAGTACCTTGTGTTCGCGTAAGGTTCTCATTCCTAGTTAAAAATTTTAGCATTAAGGGATGCTCATTGATCCAGGGTCATTGCTTTGGCAAAATAATCCACAGGAAGAAATAGTTTAAAATAAAAGGGTTATACTTAACACCGTATCGCTTCCAGTCTAAACAAGCACATTCAGCTACTTAAACCCTTTCTGAAAGAGGTGAGTTCTGAGGTTTGCAATCAGCTACTACTGATTTGTTTTGTTGCCATAACACGAGAGCCTTACCCGCTGCCCTTCCTTCTCTGAAGTGACACATCACAGGTCGTTAATCCTGCCCCAGGATCAGCTTTGGTTCATCCCTCATGTTCCCTTCTAGAGGACAAAAGTGGCTGGGGGAGCAGCCCGGGCTCCTTAGGGAGATGGATAATATTAGTAATCAAAAAGCTTTGTTTAGGCAACAGCTTGGTGGAGGAGAGTTTATGGTTCAGTTTCAGTTCCTGACAGCTGTTGTACTGTTGTTGCCCATGGCTGAAGAGGCAAGAGAGGACCGTTTCTCGGGGCTCCTGGATGGCACGGCCAGGCAGAAAGCTTCCTCCTGCACCACTCGGCCTTGCGGACTGCCCGTGGGAGTGAGGAGGGGCAGAGTCGGAAACATGGGCCCTGGTCCGACCATCACTGAAGCTTGCCTCGAGGAGGAGAGCCTGGCTCCTGCTGCCTGCAGGCCCCGCGCGAGGCTGCGGCCAGCCCCAGCACTGACAGCAGGGCGCAAGGAGGAGAGACCCGAGCTGCCAGCCACGTACCCCGCATGGGCTTCCTGCTCCCTCTGAGAAGACCCTCATCACTTCTCTGGGCTGTTGTGAGGCCTGCTAAATCAACACCCCCCAATCAGCTTTCAGAGCAAGACCGATACTGAGATGCACACTGAGTTTCATCGGCTCTTCTGTTGGGAGTGCAGGAAAGTTATTTCCAAGCCCAAACATGAACAGGATCAAGCCCCTGTTAAAAGCAAGAAGATTTCAGACCCCGTCTCTTCTCTGTTTCTTGGAAATCCTTTTCTTCAATAACTAAAGGCATATAGACGATCTACACTAAGAAGGGCATGTGTTTTCAGTGATTTTATTTTCTTATTTTCTTTTTTTTTTTTTTTTAATCTTGCACTGAGTTTCAGCAAACTGTCACTCTTACATGGGCAGCAAGGGAAAAACATACATATTATTAGAAAACAATCACTGCCAAATCTGATAACAATCTGACATTAACCACTGTGGGGATTCTGCTGCCAAGGATGTCTTGTATTATTTAGAACACATAAAGGAAAGGATTCCTGAGGGTGGAAAGCACACAAACAAATAATTGTTCTACATCCTATTAATAAACCTCTACAGCTCACATTTCCCTAAGAAAATGCTTGCAGTTGTGCTACCATCTTCTAGACCAAGTTTACCAAATGACATTTAATCTTTCTGAGGTTAAAAAAACAATCACAGCTATTCTAGAAGCTGCTTTGGAAAACGTGGGTCTTATTTTTTGCCAAATCAGCGCATCCATTTTATAATGGAACACAACCCTTTATCTCCTTTTTGTACTGGCTCCTGCTACCTATAAACCAGTCTAGAAGAAATTGTTCCCTTCTTTATTTTTCCAGTCTGAATTCTATCCAGCCCCATCCGCAAGGGGAGCACCTTTCTCATGAACAATCAAAGATCCATTTTTACATAACTCAGATTGGGTAAAAAGCTCTTAACTTGGCTTCTGATTTCCCAGTTTCAACCAGTGGCAAATCTGTCAACTGACCTGCACCATCCAAACCTGAGCTAGAGTTAAAGCCTGCTGAAAGCAAGTGTTTTGGATGCACATTTTGAGGACACCTGAAGGTACCTTCATGTGCAAATGTAGTAACAGTACTAAGTAAGCCAGTAAAACACTAGCGAGTCTTTCAGTTTCAACATAAACTATAAAATTGCAGTCTGTATTGTTTGACTTTTGTGCAAGAGGTTAGGGAGTCACTTGGACAACATTTCACACACATACAAAAACAAACAAACAAACAAACAAAAAACAAAACAAAAAAAAAAAACAGACTTAATGACACTTTTGAAAGGGCTAGAAAATCACAACATACATGTGTGCAAACCCATACCCATTTAACTATGCAGAGTAAGAATGTGTGTTTTGGAACAAGGAAGATAGTCTTCCATTTTAATTTGTGCATTTGTCTTGAAAGAATCAACTCTACCACACACTGCAGAAGTTACCATGTTTACTGAGCCATTCTGGCTTAACACCAGCATCCTTTCTACAGGGGAATTACAACATTTTGAGGTTCTTTACACAGCTGATGCCACAGTGTACTCCAGAGGCCATTGGGGAGCTTGTATTTATTCTTAGATGTTGTAGCTCAAGACTTTTTAAACAACAGTTCAAGTTACTCAGGTACAAAGTAGGGCTTTGAGTAGGGTCAGCGGAACCGAGCTGCATAAACCATTCTCCTGCCTGAAAATGAAGCTGTTTTTATTTCAGTGTTATTTTCTCAAGTTCAAAACGAACCTTTACGACCTGTATCACTCAGCATCATCTCAGCCATTTGTAAAGGACCTCCTGGAAGCAAACACCTCCAGCTGCCCAGTCCCTGTGTACCGCAGTGCCCTGAGTCCCACAGAAGTCACTCACACACTAAAGGCAGAACAAAAGGCACAACCGAGTCTGAAACACGTTATGGAAATCTCTGACTCCACTAAAGTAACCATCTGCATACTTGCTGAAATTTCAAAATACATACAGCCATATGATACCTATGTAACGCTGCAAAAACGTATCCTGAAATTGCTTTACATTTAATTAGAGTACTGGCTTACAAAGTAAACTAAGAGAGAGCCCATGGAGTGGCTGTTACCATATAACTGCATCTTAAATAACTGCATCTCCTAAATTACCACAGCAGCCTGAAACAGCTCACGAACACTGCAGCTTGTGCAGGGCTGAACTAAAAACTATCCCTGTGCTGGGGCACAAATGGAAATATTGAACTTCTTGAAGACAGATGCTCAGATCTTGCTGATGTGGCCATCTCTGCAGCCACCATCATTTGTAAGAAATGCCTTTGCAAGCTCAGCCCAGCAAACATGAGACTCCCTGGGTCAGATTTCTCTCCTCCTGTGTTTTTTTCTTGTTGTTTTGTTCTGTTTTCTGTTTGTTTGTTCTTTCTTTCTTTCCTTTTTTAAAGTGGTGGAATATAGAGCTTGCTGTCTGCATAATGCTGATAGCACTTGAAACTGCCTTCTGTTCAACCTCAGGCCATCAGTGTGCATTGCAAGCTATTTTCTTCTCACTCATGTCAAAGCCTTTCAAGGATGACCTGGGGACCAACTCTTCCCTGATGTGAGTGCAAATCACTTGCCAAGTTTAGTTTCATTTTGACTGTGCCTACCAGGGAAGGGTCACTTACAGACTCCATCATTTCTTTCCTTGTCTCAAAAGATTATAATTTGTCCATTGCAATTCACATCAGGACGCAATTTGGCAGGTAAGTTATAAGTCTGAAGGCAATTATTTTTCTTCCTTTGGATAAATGGATTATATTCATTCAGCTATTTTCAGTTATTTATTTTAGATAGAGCACAAGGTTAAAAAAAAAAAAAGGAAAAGAAAAACAAGGTGGGTTTAGACTTTATGATAGCATTGACTTACTATGTTTTGACACTGCAGCAGGGTTGATTATACTAATACATGCAACCCATGCAGCTAATCCTGTCCAAGAGGAATGGCCTGTAACAGAAATGTCTCAGCTCTTACAGTGAGTATTAGTATGCCAGTGAAAATAACCCTCATTATAAATCCTTAGGATTCATCCCCCAAAATTTCTACTTACAGCTATTATTAGCAAGTGTAAATCACCTCATTTATAACTGCTCAAATTCCTTCCTTTGAATCTAATGAGTGATATGCTGCTCTCATCTTACCAGGACACATTTCTTTATACTACCGATTTCCCTTAGAAACACTGCCAAAAATCAGGTTTAAACTACAGTCATATTCTTACAGCAGCGGACACGACAGCGGCCATCCTGCCCAGCCCCATTCCTCAGATCTTTCACGTGGCCCAGCCCCTCCGTGCAGCGCGACAGTGGTGTTCACGCTGCCAGCCAGCCTCTTGCACGAGATGTTATCCGGACACGGGAAAATAAATGAGGTTAAGGTCCAGATCTAAGCAATAACCTGGACAAAACAGAAAGCTTACATATAAATGAGTGACTTTGGTCCACCAAACTCTTTTTATGGTGTTAAGGGACTTGTTTGGAGGTCAAGGCAGTTTTGCAGTTTGATTTCTCCATTTTCATTATTATCTTCCTAGCCTATCAAACATACTTTCCCCACGGCTGAAATAATAATGACTAAAAGCCTTCCAGTTCGTCATCCGGAACCCCCAAGTCCTTCTCTGCAGGGCTGCTCTCACTGAGTTCTTCTCCCAACCTGGGATTGCCCCAGCCCAGGTGCAGCAGCCTGCATTTAGACTTGTTGAACCTCGTTAAGTTCATGTGGACCCCCTTCTCCAGCTTGTCCAGATCCCTGTGGATGGCATCCCTTCCTTCTGCTGTATCAACTGCACCACTCCACTTGGTGTCATCTGCAAACTTGCTCAGGGTGCACTCAATCCCACCGTCTGTGTCGATAAACATCACCGGTCCCCGGACAGACCCCTGAGGGACACTGCTTGTCAACACCCTCCAGCTCCACAGAGCCATTGACCACCGCTCTCTGGGTGCGACCTCCAAGCCAATTCCTCACCCACTGAATGGCCCACCCATCAAATACACATCTCTCCAACTTGGAGACCAGGCTGTCATGTGGGACCGTGTCAGAAGTCTTACAGAAACCCAGGTAGATGACATTGGTCGGCCTTCCTTTGTCAACTGATGCAGTTACACCTGTCTGCAGCTCGCAGTGCAGACCCAGCCAGGCTCCCTGGGTCACCATTTCCTTCCTATCCATCAGTAAACACGTTTCCCACTTTATTCTCATTTTAAAAGGCAAATTATAAGTAAGAAGTTGTTCCAGAACTAGTATTTATCAGGCTAAATGATTACTTGTTTCAACAGTTAAAAATAAGATGCATTAAGTTTTATGTTAGATAAATAAAGAAATGAAAAAGTGACACATGAGCTACCTGGCGGCCCCAGCCATGAGCCCAAGCACACAAATGTGCAAAGCTTCCCCTGGATTGCCTTCAGTGAGCCTTATCTTAGAATAACTTGCCAGATCCAACCTGTTTTGAAAAATTAGTTTTAGGAAACTTAAGTTTTTTGCAGACCTTTTCAGGCACTGCGCCCTGTAAAAAAGCCAGCATGATTTCTCTGACATTCCAGTGGAAGACTAAGTTTTATCAGAGACTATAAAGATTTAAAGTCCCAATATAATCTCACCTCCGGGTTACTGGGCCCACTTCCCTTATCAATTAACCTGTCAGTCGACAGTCGGGTCTAATTAGTTAAATCCTTTTTTAATGAAAAGAATTTGCCTTGAGCAAAGTCTGTCAGCTCCAGAACCATTTTACAATCAGGAGCATGTCTCAGCAAAACCCATTAAATACCTGCGGAGACCCGAACGCCAGCAGAACACTAAACATCTCCTCTGCTTCTGCAGAGACGTACACATTATTTGTTCACGTTCGCCTCCCACTGCAACAGGAGGCTCCTGCCACCTCGCTGTACAAAAAAATCTGTGGTTGCTTTTGGCTCTCATGCCCCTTTGCTTCAATTGCTTGAGAAGGGTAAGTTTGTACGGCGGTAATGCGGCTGTGCATATGTTGCTTATGTTGTTGGGGAGAAAACATCGTTTCCGGGGAATATTCAGCCTGCCAACATGGGAGAGTCACACCACACGCCTCCCACGCACAGAGGCAGTTGCCCAGCGTTAGCCACAGCCCTGGCTGTAAGGCCGAGCAGCTCTGGCACCCAAAGCCAGCCTCAGCCTGCAGACCCGTTGCAGGAGCCCCAGGGTCCCGCCAGCGCCGCGCGTGCTCGCCAGGCAGGAGGGGATGGGACGGGAGGGAAGCTTTTCCCAAAGCACCCTGCAGATGCACCCAGTTAGAAAAAACATGTACTAATTCCTACGCTAATGATCCCATTACTCCTCTTGACTTCAAAGGGCTTCGGATCACATTTGTAATCTTTTGCAAGTGTTAGCAAACACAATTACAAGTTTTACGCTACAGGTTTCAACAAATTCCCCTTGCCATCAACACAGCAATGTACTTAAAAATAGACGTAATGAGCCGCCTTGGATCTGCATAAATGCCCTGTGGAGTTCATTAATGATTTCATTTTTGGCAAGATACCACGCCAAACGATGGAACATTATTAAAAACATACATAGATATATGCATTTGAAACTGCATTCCTGCAAATGTATAGGAGAGAAATGGGGCTCTGTAATTTTGGTTTGTCTTTTAAGTCAAATGTTTTTAATAGCTCATAACTGTAAAACCTTTTGTCCTGAAAACTAACCGCTGCTGTCCAAGTAATGCCTGGATCTACATTTCCTTCATGTGAGAAAATGGGATCTGAAATGTTACCAGGGGACTTAACTCTCAGCCTGTCTCCACCTCCACAAATCCACATAAGCTCATTTCAACCATGTTACTCAAAATTACACAAGTGAAGCTGAAAGTACACTTTTGTCCCCAAATACCAGCTTTTCTGCCTGTGTCACACCCAAACCATCTGCCATCCTTTTATTTGTATGAAGGGACTAGAGCAGTGGCGCCCCTTGTACAGCATTAATTAAAAAAGTAATTTCAGAGCATTAAATCAGTGAGAGGTGGCATGGACACACAAACCCATGAACATGCAGCTCTCTGGATTTAAAATCCGATAAGAACAGGTTGAAGCTGACTCAAATAAGCCACTGAAGCAAAAGCACGGCGTTCGCAGGAGAGCTTGCGCTAGCTGAAGTTGGGCAAGGTTGTGCTGAGACACCACATGAACTGCATTAAACTGTGCTCCCTTGGTGATCTGTGGGCCAAAAATCGCCCAAAATTCTAACTCAAGGAGCACTTAGCCCAGCAGTGAAGAATTTTCCATATGGTTTGATGGTGATTATTTATCCACACTGTTCCTTGAATACTTCCAGGTATCTCGGTTGTTCTTCAGTCTTGGCTGCTCCTTATCCACGTCTTTTGCATCAAAAAGCTGCAAAACGTCTCCCACACTAATCCACTTCTGTGGACTTTCTTGTCCCATACCTCATCTTCTCCAGCTCATATGCATGATAAACTGCATTTCCTGAGTTATTCTCTTGTGCTGCTTCTAGTTTTAAAATTTTATACTTAAATTTAGGCGTCTCCAGTCCTATTCCTGTACAATCCTAATCTTCAGAGTATGACATGCATTATTACTCTGTGCAGCTCCCATTTAGCACAATGCTCACTGCTGAATAAAATCAGAGGAATGTTCCTGTTTACAAGGCAAGGTTCGGCATGTTACACCACCAAATAGCCTGCGGTGAACTTGCTTCTGGGCTGGGTTTTGCTGTGATGAATACAAAGCCCTAATACAACACGTCAAAAAGTACGCGATGCCTCCACCTCACATGTACTCCTCGGGGGAAAAGGTAAATAGAGTATAAGCAATTTCTTTCTCTTTCAGAAAACTCAGCTGCCAGAGATCTACTGAAATAATTTACCTTCTGCCTGTCACAGCAAGTTATCTGCATGCTTTTTATATATTAAAAACATAGCCTAACAGAACATACTCACTCTATCTACAAAGGACAAAGTTTAAGTTGCAGAGAGAAAATGTAGGTACAGCGATAAACTATCAATTATAAGCAGCAATCATTTTTCCATGGTAAGCCAAAGGAAAGCAAACAAAACCTACATTTCCAAAGAAAACTGCTAAAATCTGTTTATCATTCTTCTGAAGAATCAGCTCAAAGATTGAATCACACTCTTTGTCTTGTATTTGTTTTCATTTGCAAATAATTTATCTCGCTATATATGTACTAGATTAAACAACACGGGCATGGTAATTATGAAAGCAAACTTTTACCTACAAATTAGATGGATCTTTTTAGGCTTTGAAGTTTACTTAGCTCTCTGACTGGAAGGTTTTTTTGCCACTCCTGCTTTTAGTGGCTAGCAGCCAAGGAACCATAAAATGTTGCAGAAAAATGCTACAGATTCTTTGCCAAAACAGCAAACTTTCCCTGCCTTAGCATCGTTATGAACAACTTTTGGTAGCACTGCTATGTTCCTTATTCTTCTGCCTCACTGTTTGCTAACATTGACTATGCCTAAAAAGCAAGCACAGGACTTCAACAGGAAAATCCTAATCCCATGCTAGGCTGCCGGTATGACCTGCGCGCACGTGCACCTGCATTTATGTGGCTGAAACTCATGATTTGTATGCACACAGACGGCAGCATTAGTGTTAAGAAAAGAAGCAATCCCATGAAATTTTAAGTTACGGCACCTGTCACACACTTCTTAACATATCCACTCCATTTTATCACATACACTAAGTTGCACAGGATTAGTAATATAACATACTAAGCGCTAAAGGCCCCCGGTGTGCTTTACTGCGTGCAGCTGCACCACTACTGATACACGGGAGCACAAAGCTGCAGCAGCCTCTGAAAAGTCGGGGTTTGCCAAGATGACAAACAGGGCGATTTAAGGCCTGTGCCACGAAGTAGTTGGGGATGCTCCAGGCTGGAAAGTCAGGGCACAACGCCTGGCGGCAGCACGGTGCCTGCTGTGGCAGCAAGACATCCGGGGGGCTGCTGAACAATGACCAGAGGCATCTGTCCTAGTGGGGAGCCCTCGCCTTTGGGGATCCCGATGCCGTCTGTTCCTGCAATCTCTGGAGGCATCAAAGTGCTCCAAAGAAAGGCGCGTTCATCGCTTTTGTGTAAACTACCAGAGCAATAAAAACCATCATTAGAGACAATTTACTGGCTAATCTAATTTTTAAGTATGCACAGCCACTCGCAGCAATCAACTTTAAATTAATTATAAGATCAGATTAAAAGGGGAAGATGGATCATTTCCTGGCCCACCCATAAGCCCTCTCGGATGACAGCATGTGCGTGCTTTTGCTTTTTCAAATTCTGTTGTTCAGCCTCTGTTCTAAGATGTCAGCCATTCACCTGCAGGAAAATGGCAGGGACTTGGCACAGCCTGCAGGAGAGACCCTCGCTGCAGTAACCTCCAGGACGCTTCCAAAGCTGTCGTCCCCATGTCCTGCCCAAGGGCTGGCTCTGACACGAGGTGGTTGGAGGTTCAGGGCTGGGCACACTGGGGGCTGTGTCAGCTGCGCTGTGCTTAGGGTCTGCTTCACCCAATTATTTGTCCTGTAGAGACCTGGGTATTGAGCAGATACTGACAAGTTATTTTTGGCCCCCTGATGTACTGGCAAAACATAATGAGGCCTTTAGGTGAATAACTGTCTTGGCAGCGAGGTGCTAAAATGGTGTGCTGTTGAAAGGCTGGAGAGCAATTGAGTTCTTTGAGTGAGATGAGATGCCGGACAGGGCATGTGAAGACAAAGAAAACCAGCTTAACTATTAAAGCGCCAACCCCCCCCTTGAAGTTGTCAGCTACCTATTTAAGCAAGGTGTTAATCTACTACATGCTGGATTGCCAACAGACTTAATTTTTTATTAATTCAGAAGATGTGCAGACTTGTCCCACTTGCACACATTACCCAGCCCTTTCCAGACAAGTCTAACAGCTTGCCAGATGATGATTATCATCCTTTAATTGTATTACAGCAATTCCCACAAGCCCCAGCCGTGGGCCTGGTTTCCACAGTGTAGGGGCTGTGCAAATGGGCCAAAAGATGGTCCAAAGACTTATTATATAAGAACAAAAGCCAGCATATAGATACGGGGAGCAGATGTGGAAGCAGACAGGGAAAATAAAGTCAATCAAGATCCATCACTGGAAGAGGAAGACTCACAACAGAGGCAAGATGTCGCAGATCTGTTAAGAAGGAGGGCAGGACAGATTCTTTCCCCCTGAGCTGTGGCTTTCACCTGCTGCTCATGTGGCTGTTCCAGCAAGCTGGATTCACACCCACCATGCCCACAAGCATGACTGACATCCCACAGGACTGGGCCCTGCGGAGGCAGCCTTTGGAAATACTGGTGTTGGCCATCACTACAAACACTTGAGGAAATGTTTCACGCTTCTCTCACTGATCAGCAGTTTTATCAGCACAGACTTTACATAGCATCCTCTCTGCATCACAGGACGGGCAGAAAGCACTTGTTGACCTCACAGCGCTGGGCCATGATCTTTTAAAGAGGGTCACTGGGAGAAGAGAGTTATTTTTGTAAAATGTTTATGCAGATGCATGTACAGGAAAGCACTCTATAGGCAGACTGGCACTAATCCACCACTCGCAGCAGAGGTGAGCGCTCTCATTTTGTCTCCTGCCAAGCAAACTTTGGGGACAATGCATCTACACAACGCACCACAGGGAAAACACAACAGCAGGTACTACAGGCCATTTTTAGGAAGGAAATATGACAGTAGCATGGAGAAAGGCTGTAAGAAAAGAAAAGTGACCTTCACAACAATGAAACAAGCAAGAGTTTTCTAATTTTCCCCATAGAACCATTTGGTTTTGGTTCAGTCTCATAAATGCTCAAGGATGAGCTTCTGACGAAAGACAAGGATTTGCCTTGGAGTCTGAACCAAGTTGAAAGGAACCCATCCATTCGTAGCAACGGGCAGCGGATCCAGCCTCAGATGGCTTACGAAATCTATACGTACAGAGTGTGCTGCCACGCGCAGCACCGCAGGCACGGTTACACGGCTGGTGTCAGCATGAGTTAATCTGTCTAGCAGCCTACATGCAACTGCTTGTGTACTCTAAGGGTTGCTCACCTATTCTGCAATCAGACGTGACTGTTCAAATATGAACTGCATTTATAATGAGCCAGTTCACAAGAACCACAGCCTTCAAAACACGCTATCCAGAGTGGTCTGCTTTAAGCATGCCTGATATAATCTCAGGATTTCTTTTGGTGTGGTGAAAGAGGATACATACGGCATTTCGTGGTTGCTCGTATTGTTTCTGAACAGGCTCTCATCTCAGCTGGATGCGAGTGTTCAGAGAACCTGGTCAGCACTATGCTCCTCATGGCTCTTTCTGAAATACTAACAGCTTTTCATTTTTCCATCCACATGACAACTCTTTCCCAGATCCCAAAGAAAATGAAGACTGTTTATTCATCCACCAACAATCCTCACCTCCAAATCAACACTCACTTGACTGGAGGGTAGAAACACAACACTGAACTTCTGGCAATGAATTAAGACTGAATTGAAGACCAAGATTGTTTCTCTGTCTTTCTTCACAAAGAAGTGAGGTAAGAGCCCATGAGTTCATCCTATTTCTCCCAGTCAAATCAATAAGCCTTGTTCAGACCCCAGGAAGAGTGTCAAGAGTACCTGCAGTTGTTCAGGTACCTCATCTAGATGTGGTCAGATCCAAGGAAAAGAGAAAGGATTAAGAAGATCTTTCTAAAAGGCATCAGAAACTCAGTATCCTTGTCCATCTAGCAAAGCTAGAAGTGTCTCACTGCCCTCCACAACCAAATAAACTGAGGATCACCTTGGGAGATCAATTTCCTTACTGACAACGTGCTCCTTGCACTACCCCAAAGCGCCAAGCAGAGCTGTTAGTTCAAGTTTTAAAGCAGCAGTGGAGTTGAGGTTGGAGATTTGTAACGCTGTACCGCTGGCACAGATTCTCAGCCCTCCTCTCAGAGACAAGTTGTGCTAAAAAAAAAAAAAAAAAAAAAAAAAAAAAAAAAAAAAACTGCCAAAGTCAGATTTTGATAATCATTTATCTCAGAAACACAAGCAAGGAGAGGAATAAAACCCAGTTACTACCATGGGACAGAACAAAATGGTGCCATTGTTCTACCCAGCAAAACCTAATCCCAAACTGATTAGGTTTGGGATTAGCAAAGCAAAGCAATGGAGACTGTAATGCCCACGCAGCAGTCACACCTGCTGAAATCTGCAGAGGCAGTACTTGAATGAACAGCCAACGATAAAAACCAGCAAACAGAAGTAAAACTGGGGTTTTGCTCATCTGTAATTGATTTTTATAATGCTATTTCTTTTAACAAATGCATTTTAAGTGCTTATGGGACTAACAACCTAGTAAATGAACTAAGTATTAATTTGTGGCTTTATTACTCAGCAGACCTATTTTCATAAACCCATTTTTCTTAGGACACAACTTGCTCTGCAGCAGCTGCTTCCTATTACAAGCCACTCAAATTACTTTGGCTCCAATTTCAGAAGTGCCCACTAACTTGAAATATTTGGAAATGACACCAAATTGCTGCAGAAGCTCAGCAGCACTACGCCTCATCCCTCTCCCCAGCCCTCTAATGCTAACAAAAATCAGTAAGCCACGAGCACCAGCGATGGCACAGGTCGCTGTTCCCCTCATCATGAGCAAAGCGTTGTCCCAGACAGCCCAAGTCCTCCAAATCCACCTCACCTACTGACACCGCAACGTTTTGCGGAAACCCACAAAGGAACCGCGGAGCACGGTGCTGACCCAGCCACAAGGTACCCACACAGGGCTGGAGAAGAAGGGGGCTTGGCCCACGCTCCAAATACTGTGAATGACTCCTGGATAGCTCTGGGCAAGTGGGGTGACACATGGCTTGGGGAGCTCCTTTGGGCGTGAACAGGATTTAGGTAGAAGGCACGTGGCCCCAGAGAGGTATGGGCAAGCTGTGAGCATGGCTGGACCCAGGATTTCATGCACCAGGGAAAATCCTGCTCAAGTAAACACAGCCGCTAGCAGTCAGGTGGAGTTTGAGTCCAGAGCTCTCAGACCTGGAAATTCCTCCTGGGTCCCACTTTGAATATATTAAGGTTAAAAAAAAAAAAAATTCTTCAGAAATATTTTTGGGTAAGTAAAGACAGGAAAAAACCCCAGCTCATGCCTTACTCTCCTAGTATATGTAAGTCAAGGTCGTTAACTCTTCTAAAAGGCACTTAAATCAAGTTTATCTACTCTTCTGTTTGCAACTTTTTAAGTATACGTTTACGCTGGCTTTTTTAAACAGCTTGCTGGATGCTGCCTAACACCCTTTCAGAAACACACGCTCTCACTACTTGAAGCATTGCTCAGCATGCTCCTGGCAGCAGCGCAGGCCAGTGCTAGTCAAATCTAGCCTGGAAAATAGTTCAAGTTACACCAAATAATTTCATCAGCACAGAACGATCCCAGGGTGAAGCTGTGCTGTGGCCAGGCTGATCCAGCCCCTGTCCACTGCCTCTGCCCCCTCCTTCACGCCAGGTCTGGCAGCAGCAGGCTGTGAAATCATCACTCTTTTCTCACAGCGTTTGGTTTGCTGGTGAGGTGATGAACCCAGCTCACAGACTCCACCAAGCACCAGAGTGGCAGCAAGGTGGGGACGAGAGCACGACCCCATGGGGACAGCAGCTGGTAGCAGGGGCTTGAGCCCCTCTGGGCAGTGTGCCCTCACTAACACAGGTGCACTTGGGTGAAATATTAAAAAAAGAAGAAAATAAAAGTGATTCCTGGGTGGCTGAAAGTCTCCAGGGTGTCACAGGATTTACTCCTGTGGCCTTCATCCAGCAAAGCACTTTGGTAAACTCTCAGTGTTAACAAGTGTTTAGGGTCAGTCATGCGATGAAGAAGGTTACTGAACTGAAGCCTAAATGAGGACAAATTAGGGTCTGTTTGTTCTGCTGCACAGAAGTCATAGTGGCCTCTTCCAGCCCTCTCTGGATCTAGGGAAACGGTGGTGTCTCTTTACAGCAAGGCCCTTCCTTTGCTTTTGGACCAACAAGTGCTGAGCCATGAAAAAGCTAAAAGTCACCAGTTTAAAGTATCATCCCTTGCAAGGTATTCATTGCTGCTGGAATGAACATGGTAGTTGTCACTTGGAAGCTATATTTCAGTCTTTCTGCCTACTCAGACAAATATTATTGCACTTAAGTCACACATTTAAGGGTTTCTTCACATGCTCAGACTGTGTGTGATTGTTTTTCAAAAAAAAAAAAAAGCCAGCTGAGACTTTGGAAAGCAAGGGAGAGATGTGCCTGTGGTTTTCCACATCTGTTCCCACACTTTGGAAAACAATGACTAATTCAAATAACTCCACTGACTTCTGTGGGCAGTCTGCATGATAAAATAATATCGTGTTTTGTGGGATCATTTTATATGGAAAAACATTTAAAATATGTCAGCACTGTGATGAAGTTGAAAGGCGTTCTTGTTTGGAGGACGGTTAAAAATGGGAAGAAAAACGTCTGCTTGCTCTGATTTTTGAAGCAACTACGAAGACTTTTACATGAAAAAATAAAAAGGAAAAAAAAGCACAATTCATATAGCTGTCCCTGTGAAACTCCTACTGACATCCAGAGTGTCAAGACTGTAGGATGTGAGATACTTTGGAGTGCATTTTTTTTTTAAATTAGCAGTAGTTGGATGTACGACAGCCTGAGCAAAGAGTGCAAAATGGTGCCAAGTGAGGAGACAGCAGATCCTGCCGAAAAGCGGGTGGCAGAGGGGAACCGGTGGGCGAGTGGCAGAGCGGGGTGTTCGGGAAGCCCGGGCACCCACACGCTGCATACTGGTCTACAGGTCTTCAACAGACCTTAAAATAGAGGCTTGCACAGCTAGAGATAACCCATTTTTTTCTGGTAGTAAAATGAATTTATGGCCCATTCCTTCTTTTTCCTTCAAGCCCCGTGAGCACACGGTGTGGCCTCTAAGGGCAGCCAGCGCCCCACGCCTGGGGCAGCTCAACCCCTGCTGCCCACAGACGAAGCAAACCGCGTCATGCAGTCTGCTAGCTGAGTCGAGCAAACAGCAGCGTGAAATACATCGATAAATGAGATGGAGGAACCAATTAACGGTGCTTGGCATTATCTGAACCCACGCAGCCGTTGCGTAAGCGCACTGGGTCCACGCCACAGGTGCAGGCGGGAGCAGCCCGGCTATGGGGACAGCTCTGCTGGGGCACACTCGCATCTAAACCCCACGCCAACAGCCTCCGCCTCTGCTGAAAATGACATTGCAGTGCTTTTCCAATTGAAACGCAATGTATTTGATAAGATAACAAATGCCTGGCAAAGCACATTTAAGTTATGTATGGAAAAGAAGAGGAGGGGAAAAGTCTTGTATAAACAGCAAAACAATAGCTTTATCTAATCTCGGCGACTTACTGCTGCTTGTCTGCGTGCGTGCGTTTTACTGACAAAATAAAATAAATTGAATCAGCTCACACATGATAACATGCTCTTTCCTACCTCATACTAATTGCTTGGCTAATTGATGTTTGTTGAACTTTCTCCATTTCATTGAGTGATTAGGTACAAAGCTAACAGTTGACATCTGTAGGCGCTTAACTGGCGTCTGTAATTACTGTTAATGTTAAATAATTGTTAGTTAATTGGAGTGGTAACTGACTGAATGGAATCCAGATTGTGAAGCAAAAAGAGACCTAGTTAAATAAACATACATTTTCAGAGAAAACAACATTTTATTACAAGGGAGAGACTAACAGCAGGCCAGATATGGGAGGTCTGCAGGATGCCCCATTTATGAAATCTCATGCCAGGCTCCAGCCTGGACTCCACTCATCTGGAGGTATGTCAAGTCAAGATCCTTGTCAACAAACCACTCTTATCCTTAAGAATTTTTCCACCTTATTTTGAATTGATTACCACTGGTTATTTTGCAGCCCAGAGCTGATAAGCCTTTTTTTTTGAGAAAATCAAATATAGTTTAATCTGTAAAGCAAATACTTTCTCCAGAACAGACACAATTATGCATTAGTAAATATTGTCATTTTGCTCACTGACACTGGAATCGTTTGACTTTGCTAAGACCAACAGCCTTAAGAGAACTTAGAGGAATACGATCAGCACCTGAGACCAAAGGGTACTTGATACAAGTTCAAGTGGACAAGGCTTCCCAGAACAATGCTGTCAACTGCCTCTGTCAGTTATGTTGGAAACACCCATGCCTCGCTCTGGCTCTTTTATGGTTTGATTTTGCTTTGTATTATTAAATTCAAAATTATCAGTGAAGCCTTGGAAGGCTCCTGTGCTGTAAGATTTTAAGTTTTCAGATTTAAGAATCTAAAGGGTTTTCAAAGAGGCTACCTCTGACCTTACTATCTCTTTGGGCACATCACATATTCCAGGGAATTTTTCTTGCAGCTAAAACTGCTATTACCTCCCCCAGCACTGGGGGTCCTACCTGACACCCATACCCCTGCCAAAAAAAGCCCTCCAGCACATAAAGCAGAGGGTATAAAAAGCGTACTGACGGGCAGGAGCCATTTGTGCACAGGAGATGCAGCCATAAGGAGAAGTTATGCAACAAATTCCTTGCTCAGATAAAGCCTTCATGACACAGAAATAACTGCCTTGCTCTTTCGTGCACTAGAACAAAGGACCGTCTCAGGACATGTATTGACTTTTTTGTCTGCCTGACTTGGAAGTTATAGTGAAGTGATGCAACATTTCTTCTAATCTAACTCACTGGCACAAGAAATCTGGGGTCTTCAAAACAGGAGACTTTTTACAGAGCTCAGTCCCTTGCTAATGAGACATTGAATTTTCACATGGAAAATGCTGAAAAGTCATATGAAACCCAAGAAACAGCATAACCGAGAGATCCAAAGCCACCAGTAGTCTCCACTAGAAAGGCAAGGAGACACCATTGTCAAGGCATCATTTTGGGAGGGCGAGCCCATCCCCACAGCCACAAAAAAGAAGCCTGCAGAACTGCCCCAGTGACTCAGCCGTCCCAGAGGTTCTGGCCGACGGGGGGTTCCCGCAGCCCTGGCATTGCTCCACAGCCCTAACACCAACCTCGGAAGAAACACTTCAGTGAGCAGACAGAGCACGCAGGACCAAAGCACATGCAGAGCAGACCCCAGGAAGTCAAAAGCAAAGGTGAGAATAGCCAGCATGCGACTCGGGCTGTTAGGAAGGTTCCTGCAGACTCCGGGGAAGCAGTCAGTCCTCTGGCAGTGTCCCTGCTCATCTTGCACACGTGCCATCTGTGTGCTAGGAGATCCAGTTGTATTCACGATGAGCCAGTGTGGGGCTGGCTTACTTAGAGTGAGCTCTCCTCAACAGCCAAGGATCCCCTGTGGATTGGATCAGCAAGGAGAAGCACTTGCCAGCTTGAGCTCCCGACTTGTTTACAGAAACAGATGTTGTAGAGGATCCTCAAGAAATGATTCACTGAAGACGAGGGAAGAAAAAAACAATACGCCTGTTTTTCCAGAGAAGGATCTTCCTGTAGAACCATCTAAAAAGCCAGGGCTTGATCTGACTGGTATTTCAGCCACCAGTGAGGACTAGTAACCCAGACGCCTTGATCTACCTCCAGCTGAGAGTATAAATATTTCCCTGACAGCTGGTGGTGCCACAAAGCAGAAGGATTCATAAAGTTTACATGAACATCCTGTAAACAATTTGAACATAAAAAGCTGTAACAGCCCAATTGTGTTTCTGATCAAAGGCAAACTTCAATATACAGCACAAATGAAACTTCATCACTTTGGGACTCATTTCTCCCTCCAGGAAAAGCTGTTTTCCAAGGGTACATAGGAGGGAGTTAACATAAATTAAATACACAGCAGTAGTACGAGCTGCCTGCTTTGCATCTTCAGATGTGTCTATTTAAATTATTAAAAGATAATGGAATTTAATTATGCTGGAAAGTCATGTTACAAAAATTCAATAACAGAAACCCGTATTTTGGCCAGGATTAATGGTGTTAAGGTTGATGCTCTGATGTTAAGTAGAAGTTACGTTCTTTTGCAGACTCCATGACTATAGGCAGTGATCCTGAACTGGGAAGCACAGCTTGCACAAGTGGGGGACAAAGGGGTTGCTGCAGATGGGGAATGCACTTCTCTTCCATTCCTCCTTCACGGAGAGATTGTAGGTGCTCACCTCCCAACAGAGACACACAGATTTCAACAGCAATCATTTTCCTAGGTAATTTTAAGCTTTGCAACATAAATTCCTGCCCAGTGATGGAGCCCAGGGCTCTGCTACATGACAAGGGACTACTCATTTCAGCAGCAGCCACAGTGATTCCTGCCCTGGGGAACACGCCATGTTCCTCCCAAATCCCCAACCCTGCTGCAGATGTGGCACAGGGCTGGGGACCTCAGGGAGCAGTGGCAGCGAAGAGCTGACATAGGAACCCCACGGTCCTCTCAAATACGGCATCACTCTGCTGTGACTCATACCCCAGCCCCAAGTGGCCCCAACATCCATGGGGCACTCCCCAAAACTCACAGAACTCATCTTCCCCTTGAGCTCTAAAGGCAGCCAGTTGCTAAATGGATGCTGGGAGACTTCTCTTTGATGGGTTTATTCCCCCCCTTCAAGGAAGGAAGGCTTAGTGGGGGGTGGGGGGGAATTTCCACTTTGTCCTAGATTTTTTAATTACTACTATTTCTGAGTACACATTACACATCCATACTAATCGTGTACACCTTGAGCTTGATCTCATTGTTAGCCCTGAAGTCCACAAGCAAATGACAGAAACCTAAACACTGCAGAATTTTTACCTGCTTTGTGAATACATTACTTATGTAATTTTCTGCTACCTCAGCTGTAAAGAACTCTGCAAAAAACAGAAGTAGCAAGACATGTGTGAAACACAGGTAGCTGAGGAACGTCGTAGAGGCCTGGCCCTGGACGCGGAGGGATGCACACTTGTCAGTCTGCTGAGCCCTCCCAGCCTGGTCTCTCAGCCAGGAGCTTTGAAGGTTTCATCATGATTTACCCAATGCAGACGAGACCTTTCTTACAAGTGACTTTTATTGCTTTTGGCAAAAGCAGCCATGGACAACACAGGGGAAGAACTGGCTTTGAAGCAAACAGACTGAATTGCAGGGAGAGAACTTGAACTTGGAATATATCAAACTGACAGCGCCCGGGCAGTCGTCAGCCGTCTCCAGGGCAGACACTCAGAGAAGGCAAGAGCCTTGCAACAACCGCGGCCACAGCGAGAGCCCCTGCACCTGGCTGCAAGCAATTATTGACATTATCCCCAAACAGGGGATCTTTTTGAGGCTCTTTTCCTGATATTTAGAGGTCTGAATGCTAATCCCTTTAACAAAACTGTCCCCGATGCTTTTTCCACCCTCTTTCCCCTTAATCTCTTTCTCCCAGTGGAGAAAAAAAAATATATAAAAAAAATACCAGTCAGCCTAGTTTGGCCGCACCTGGATTTGCATTGATTCTCCCCTTGTCATTCATGTTACCAACAGGAATTAGCATATGGCTTTAAGGGGAAACTCAGGAGGAGAAAAGAAAGACGCCATTTTGATGGAAATAAGGGGCAAAGGAATAATCTACCATCAACTAAAAAGCTTATTTGTGTATGGTTTCCCAAGCAAAGCTTAGAAAAGCCTATGTTGATTTTAGGCTACACAAAGAAACCCTAATCCTTTCAAGGGAACTAAATCACCAAAAGAAAGTTCCTCAGAAGAAAAGGCTCCCTGTCAAGCATGGGTATTCACAACCAAATAGATGCCACGAATCAACCTCGGTAAGTAAACACAAATAAGAATGTGGGAAATGTGCTGGGTTCAAAAAAGAAAATGGGAGGAAAAGGAAGAGGGGCCTACTCCTCCTCCCTCAGCCTGCAGGAGCCTGGGCCCTGGGCCCTGCCTGCAGGCCACATCCAGTCCCTGGCCATGGCTACTCCAACCCTGTGGTGGATTTTTACAGTGAATTTGCAAAATAAAGACACAGTCACATGTACTACGGAGTCACTCAAACACAAAACTCTTCCCTTTTTTATTTCTTTTTGGCTGTGACCTCTGACTGTGGAGGGGTGGAGTGGCAACCCGTTAATTCATTTAAACCAAACGGATCTATCAGATTGCCAAGTGAGATAACCTAGTTAGACCACCGAGACCATCCATCCGAATGGTACTTCCAAACAATGCTATTACATGAAAAAGAGGAATATGGATCCGTAACGCAATTAAATATAAGTATTATTCAATATGCAGCAGAAGACCTCAGAAGTAATGGTGTATGAGTGTAGGAATCCCAAATGTATCGGGGTCACATAGCTGTCCCCACTTAAACCACTTCATGGAATTAAAACACACAAACAACACCAGAACGACCCACTGGAGCAATAAACCCAAGTCCTGGCCTGGTGTGGAACACCCAGGGCAACACTAAGCAATCCACATGTGGCAAACAAAAGAAACCTAAATACCAAATTAATCTGTCTTCTAATGCAGACTTATTCAAATGTTCCAAAACCCCAGTAAGATAAAACAC
Organism: Oxyura jamaicensis; assembly: GCF_011077185.1. Lineage (NCBI taxonomy): Eukaryota > Metazoa > Chordata > Aves > Anseriformes > Anatidae > Oxyura > Oxyura jamaicensis. The sequence goes on from NC_048911.1 coordinate 1,493,630, forward strand.
TGTGGTTTTACAGCAAGAAGCACACCCTATTCCTATTACTAGGCAGTTACACACTGCCATTACGAAGCAGGACAGTGGGGTGAAAAGCAGAGGAAAAGCTGACGCATTTTAAAGGCTTTGAATTATACTCATTGGCGCAACTCTTGTCTGGAGCTGCTCCCTCAGCCCTCCTCACAAAAACAATGCAATAAATACATGAATAAATAAATAAATACATCCCCACAGCTGACAGTCTTTCTAATAATGCTGCTTCAGGACAAGCTCTGCACAGAAGCTCACTGGCACTGATTTAGGGTAAGTTTTCCCTTAATGTACTGTTATATCATTAGCCACTCTCTCTTTAGATTGCTGTTTGGAGGAAATTAATGGGATACTGAATATTTAAATGTGGCCCTCTATATCATTTATTAACTCTACAGAAAGCACACAGCACAGCAAGCCATGGTTTATGACTATTATCCTGTGAATACTAAACGTTGGCTGGTTATTACTGTCAGCAGTGCAAATTGGCTATTCATAATTCCATGTCTATCATGTAGCTGATGAGTAACAATCAAGTTAAAACATTTTGAAAACTCTTACAGTTATTTAAATGAGCTTAAATTAAAGCCATTTGTAAAATAAACTATTCCCTAATATTGTTATTTAAATTAATTCTGACCTGGCAGGCACTGCATTATTTAAAGCCTTTATTTTATATTGCTTAAGCAAAGCAATTACCAAGCATACAGAACATGTCTGAAACCAAAGAGAAACATAAAAAGCACTAACAAGCTGATTGCGACATTTCTGCAAGACAAGTTACATTTCATCTCCCATTGAAATTGCCATGAAAAGAAATGTATGGGGAAAAAATATGTTTGTGATGTGAATTGCAGTCTTACCTTTATTTGTAACAGCGTTGAACAGTTTTTCAGAGCTGGCATCAGATGCCTGAAAGACCAATAAAAAAAGAAGTTACATTTTCTGCAAGTGATACATTTCAAAAGGTACGCACTATATTTACACGCACACATATGTACACATATTTTAGAGAAACAAATCAGGTGACAAAACCAAGTGAGCTAACAGAAGCTGCACCCTCAGAGGAAAACGTCCATAAGGTGGTGCTATTTGGCTGTGCTTCACCACCCTGCAGTGCAGATATTTATTTGGAAAGACTCTATTTAATAAAGAAAGAAATTATTTTTATTCGACATATTAGCTGCACACAAACTGTATTTTTGCACTGTAATTATCCACTACATTCTGACATTGATTTTGCAACTGAGAAGAGCTACGATTTTGAGTCATACAACCCAGTTTCAGGAATTTGCAGAATTGCGGGTTTCTAAATTACATTTTTAGGTATTTTTGGAGACCCCTACCGTGCCAACCATTTGATTTTTAGTATTTTTAAAGCAGTGACGATAATTTCGGTTATTAATTTTATAACTTGCTGCTATATACGCTTTGAAAAAGAAAGCCACTGTTAGCATTTAGTATAGTTTATATTTCCACACAGTATTTGTCTCCATCAGAGTAATTGATTCTTGACATCACGCTCTGTACAAACTCATAATCCATTTTATTTTTCATCAAGGCATCCTTATCTATGTGAGGTTTTTCCTCCTAATACTACGTTAGTTCCTTATCTACTCCGTTTGCATGCAAGAATTACTGTTCATCTTTCTAGCTATTATTTAAAAGCCATATTTTAAGTTTCACACAAAAACACTGAGCTCCCCTTTTCAAAAGCTGTAATGGCGAGAAACCAGACTAGGGAAGGTAACACCGCAAATGGTGATTTTACAAACTCCCTGATGCCAAAAGCAGAAAGCATTAAGTTTAAGCATCCGTGTACTGATGTGTATGCGGCACACACACACACATAAATACATATGCGTACACACAAACACACACCTAAAGCTTAAACTTATTGCATCTTCGTAGTCACAAAATGCAGAGAGCTGTTCAATTGTGAACTGTATCTTGGCTACAGCCCCGTTTAGAGAAAGACTCCTTTCTGAAAATGCACAGAAAGAAATGTGCCCAGTAACAAAATATTGCAAATGGGGAAAAAAATGCAACATTGAGGAAGATTTTAGTCTTCCAATGGAAACTGTTTTCTCACTAGTTCCACAAAAAATAATTTTAAAATATTGTCTATTCGGAAAGCAGGCTGTATTTTTGGTTAAACGGAAGGAATTTCACAATTCAAAACCAGAGAAAAACCATCCAGATGACCAACGTATATTAGGTATCTCGAGTACACTAGAAACTTAGGTGTGAAACGACCAATAGATAAATAAGCAGATACAGTTCAGACTGCCTATCACCATGTAATAGTAGACTGAAATAATTTGCTTGCCCTCAAGTTAACAACATAAGATTTCTATGATTAACTACTAAAAATGGCTTTACTCCTTTTCAGACTTCTAGACAGATTTTACTAGATTACTGTTGGCTTATTTAAAAGCTGAGCTGGGGTATTTCTTCTCGATTAAATACCTTGTAAACACTGGATTTATTACCCAATGATGGATTTATTATCCAGTGACGAGTTCCTTAAATTAATGAAAATATGTGAATAATGCACAAATTGAAGAGATCAAGAAGGCCATGTGCTTTAAAGAGCAGTCCAGTGCTAGTCCAACAAATTAAGAGATGCTCAGTGCTTTCATAGCCTTGCCAATCAGCCTACACTCTGATTAAAAATAATAACCTTTTCCAGTGTATTTCATGTTGCTGCCTTTTTAAATGCAGCCTCGCTCACAAGTCAGAACTCTCCAAACCATTCTTTCTTTTCAAAAATAAAATCCACAATGGAAAAAAAAAAAAAAAAAAAAAAAAAGACCATCCGACCAAAAAAAAACCCTTACAGTTTCAGGTATTACTTTATTTCATTGTTTCAAAATTGAACAGTGTGGGGAAGCTTCCTACTTGCTTGATTTTTCCAAACACTAGAAAAAGGAGAACACTTTTTTATTTTTTAAAGAGGTTTGCTCTAATGCCAACAGTAAACCAACAGTTTGGTTTTAAGCTATGCTTTTTTTTTTTTGGAATTCTTTTTCGGTGCTATTGAATGGTAAGGAGCACTGTTGTTACCTTCCTCTGGAAGTGGCACTTCTTGGGCATGCCACGGTGCACAATACACCCTGTGCAAGCATCGCTCATGAGCAAACTGAGAGATGATTATCAGTCCAATAAGCATGTAAAACAGGAATAATTTTACAAAGACAAAGCTCGCCCAAAAGTGAATCCCATTTTGTGTTACTGACCACACACTACTGAACAGAACAGCAACTTGAAAAAAAGCTCACCACCTGGGCTACCATAAACATAACAACAAGCTATTTCACTAGCTTCCAATTGTGAACTGGAACTTTGCCTGCCTATTTCATTACTTTTAAATTTGGATTTAAATATGAACCAGTGATGAGGGCAATGTCCAACCGAGAGAGTAGCAGAGACAACCTCTGCGAGCAGACAGGTACAGCATCAATCTCGATGCAACTACTATTTGTTCATACCTAGGCAGTCGCATCGTGCAACAACGCTACAGGGGGAAAAAAGCGATGCGAACTAAAAAATAAAAGAAGTCAGCACCGATGCAGAAGGATGAGACACGGCGCCTTCGCCGGGCTGACCTAAAATCTGCTGGGGGCTCCGCAAGGACAGCACCGTGCTGGGGCTGGGGGTTCGGCCCCTGCTTCTCCGCCAGATGAGCGGCCCCGAGGGCTTCCCCCCCCCCCCCTCCCCCGCGGTGCGGGGCATCCCCAGCGCTCGCTGCCGCCAGGGCTCCGCCACGCCGGGCGCCGGCTCCGTGTCGCGACCCACTCTCCCGCACCCCCCAGCACCGCGCCCGGCTCTGCCCTGCCCGACCGGGCGCGAAGCGTCTCGGCAACCCCCAGACTTCACGGGGCGGGGTGGATTAATACCAATAAACCCCCCTCCAGGAGCGCTCCCTCCGTGCCACACGCATCCCCCCGCAGCCCCGGACCCGCCGCGCACCTGCCCCCGCCTCGCGGCCCGCGGTACCGGGGCGCTGTCCCCCGCCCGCCGCCCCCCGCCGCCGGGGAGGGTGCCCGCGCCCCCTCCTCAGCCCGGCCCGGCCCCCCTTTACCTGCAGCCACGGGGCGAAGCGCGGCCGCCGGCCCCGGGCTCATGGCGCTGCGGGAGGGGCGCGGGCGTGCGCCGGGAAACTCCGATCCAGAGCGGCTCGCAACGTCCCGCAGCCGGACCCGAACTAATCCTGCGGAGGCCGACGGCTCGGAGGGCCGGGCCGCCCGGCGGGCATCCTCCCCGGGCAGCGCAGCCCTCCTGCACGACGGCTCCCCGGGCGCGGAGAGGGCGCGGGGGGCGCGGAGCTAGCGGCGCGACGGCGGCGGCTGCAGGACAAAGGAGACCATGTGCGGGGACGGGCAGCGGCTCCGCGCAGCCCCGGGGCACAAACGCGGACCCCCGGCGGTGGCGGGCGGCGACTCCGGGGGGGCTGCCCGGCCCGGCCCGGCTGTGTTCGGCTCGTCCCGCTCCGCTCCGCTCCGTTCCGCCCTTCCCGCACCTCCCCGCCGCGGGAGTGCAGCTGCAGCCGGCAGCGCGTTCCCTTCTCCGGCTGCTTTATTTATTTATTAATTTTCTTTCCTTCTTTCTTTCGTTCTTTTTTTTTTTTTTTTTTCCTCCTCCTCCTCCTCTCTTCTGTTTGTTTTTTGTTTGTTTGTTTGTTTTGTCTTTAAAAAGTCATGCCCGTCCTCTCCCGGCACGAAGCGGGCTCCCGCGGGGGCACCGTCCCTCCCCGCCGTCCAGGGCTCAGCCGCGGCCGCGTTCAGGTGAATTCCATCGGGGAGAGGCAGCGACCCGGCCCCAGCTCCTCTGGCCCCGCCGAAACACCCCGCAAAGCCTGTAAAATCCCGGGGGGCGGCCCCGCTCCGCTCCGCGCTGCTCCGCCCGGCCGGGCCGAGGGGTTGCGGGCTGGGGGCTGCCGGCCGGACCCTCGGCGCTGCGCTCGGCTCCGCTCGGCTCCGCACTGCGCGGCGCTCCCGGAGCCGCTGCCGCCCGCCCCGCCGCCCTCCCTCCTTCCCTGCCGGCTCCTCCCTCCCCGCCGCCCCGCCCCGGCCCGGCCGCGCCGCCCCGCTTCGACCGCCGGGGGCCGCGGGGGGCTCGGCGGGGGGCGCCGGAGCTGCTGGGAGAGGGGGGTGGACCCGGCCCTGCACGCACCCGCGGCTCCCAGCTCCTCGGAGGGGGAGGCGGGGGAAGGCAGGTGGCGAGCCGCTTGGATGTCCTAGGGGAAAATAAAAAAAACAACCCCAAAACCCAACAAGTCTTAGGGGAAAAACAAACAAACAAACCCCAAAACCCAACCCTGTCGCTAACTCGGCCCCAAAGCGCCCCGAGCAAGGGGTGCCCGGCCCCGCTGTCAGCACCCAGCTACCGTCAGCAGGCAAGGTGCTCCTCAGCACTGCCGATTCTCCTCAAGCACTGCACGCCATCCGTAGCAGCCGCCGCAGAAGGTAAACGCGCGGGTACGGTACGTTATGGCACAAGTGATTGCTCGCTGGAGCGCGGCAGCCGGAGCCAAAAGATGTCTCCCATAAAGCACGCTGATGCGAAGATGAGAGGCAGTTATGCTCATTGGCACGGTACCCCTATTTGTGATGGTTCCCAGGAAATGGAGAGGTGCTAAGATAGGCCCAGTGCGGGTTCTCAGTGTTTTAGCCATTGGTTCCAAACCAACGCTGGGCTGGGAGTGCTAATGGAGTTAAATAGCAGTGAGCTCCGTTTGGGTCGGAGCTAAATCCTCCGCAGCAGGGTTCTGGGACAAACCCCAGGATGGCCTCACCCGAGCCAGGAAAAGCACAGCGGGCACCCGAGGGAAGCCTGGGCAGGCACACATCACATCCTTGGCCAGCTGCGAGGATTATCACGTGGTACCTCCAAGATCTGTGCCCGAGGTGAGCTGCATTGACCTGCAATGGTTTCTGCTGGGGCAACTGCACAGGAAGACGCATGATGGGAATGACAACACGGATGAACAACAGCCCCAGATTCAGGCCGCAGCTGCAAACACTATTGCACTGTTGATGTGTGTCCCCATCAGGAGCGGGAGCACCTCGGCAAAACTCTGACAAACCGTCAAACCGTCTTCACCAGAAAATTGAAAACCCATGGCTGCATTTAGACCCTGGCTATAGCAATGGATTTTTTTTTTTTTTTTTTTTTTTTTTTTTTTTCAAAGCTGTCCACCTTAGTAGTGTTATCCCTGGATTTCTATAATCTCAGCATGGACTTTGGCTGTTAACTTTACAGGTTTCTGCATCTCTGTACTAGGGGTACACGGCAGCGAGTGGTCTTGTGCCGTCAGCGAGGCGATTGCCATCTCTCCTCCAGAAATACAACAGATCCCACTTTCTAGAACAGACAGTGGCCAGTGGCCAGAAGGCATCGCAGTCAATCAGCTATTTCATGAGCTCAGCGAAGGAAATGGATGGCTTGAGTGCAGCTTTCAGTCTCCACCAAAAATAAATAAATGAACGCGTTAGAACGGCGCAAGTGTTCCCTGCGCAACAACCAGAGGAGCCGGGGACTGCACGGATCCCAAGACTACCAGGCAGGGAATTATATGTGTAATATTGAGGTGTGGCAGCTCGTCTCTGCTATGAGCTCTTTGGTCAAGACTTTCTACATCTCGGCACTGGTAAGAACTGGTCTAATTAAAGCCAAGACTCCTCACAAGACTTTAATTTATCAAATTTTGCCTGGATTAAACTACAGGCTTGTCTGTACTGGATTTTACAAACATTAACCACATGCCACACCTGAAATCTCAGCATACACAAAACTGAAACACATTTACCTCCTCCTCTCCCTAGGGCTGTTAAGGTTTATTGGCAGGGCTGTGGGCCTCATTATGTTCATTACTTGTGTCTTAGAGATAAGTAGAGGACCTCTGTTTTCCTGCTAGAACATTATACATGCATGAAATGCATTCTGTAATTCGGACTGAGAAGTTGGAGTTTAGGAATTCACCCAAAGCCAAATTAAATCAAAGGGGGAAAAAAAAGCAACACCACCTCCTAATGATTTCAATGGCCTTTGGATGAAGCTTCCCTCCCTCTCTTGACAGCAGTACTTTCCCGTGTTTTAGGATATGCCTGGATAGGTTTTTGAAATCTTCTGTGTCTTATCTACGTGGGACCTTGCCAGATTTTTTTTTCATCTGTCTGTGGTCTCTGTCAGCGTCGACATTTGTTTCTGCCACAACAACAGCCAAATGAAGTGCATTGAACTTGGATCAAAAGTGATTTCAAGATCTTTCACTCTCTGAAAGAGGCTTTCAGATCCAAACATTTTATGAAAATGACCTAAAGCCGCCGAGACAGCAGGCAGGGAAGCAGACATTTGTTTCCAAGCCGTGCACTAATTCCAAAGAAGAATTACCCATCTTTGGCACAGTGAGCAAATGAATATTGAAATTACAGCAGATTATATTGGATTAAATTATTTATGGCAAACCTCACCTCACCTGGAAGGTTCTGCAGCTTTTTCCTGGCAATGTGAAAACTGGATATTCCAATACTTTGGTATTCTGTGAAAGGCTGGAAACATTTATGTTTCCAATAAGTTGCTAATCTTTCCAGAAGACATGATGGTGTCTGAGCTCAGAGCGTGACTGTGATGCCTTATAAAGTCCTCCATCATGCTCTGAAAACACACGTGATTTTGTACATTTCTGGATAGGAGACGCAGGTTCTTTTCCACAAGAAAAGAATTTATGGAGCTATCAGCAGCTTTATATGGCTTTGAACAGCAAGTGACGGCATCATGTCCCAACCAAAAGTATTTAAGGTCCAATGCTTTAAAGAGGTTCAAGAAAAGGACCCAGTCTTACGAGTTACCTAAACAGCCATTACGACAAACAAAATTATGCCATAAATGCAGCAACAGATGTCAGCAAAAATACATCGCCGTGCAGCCGGGTCTGTACGAGGACGGGCTCGGCACTGCTCTCAGCCCTGAGGTGAGCGCCTGGCATGGCCAGCGGCTCTTGGCAGCAAGGCACATGATGCTTTCCGGATGGTCCCTCTCAGCTGAGCATGCACGCTCATGCTTTCTGCTAGGGGAAGGTGGGGGAAAAGGTTGTACAGAGAGTACCTGCAGCACTTCGAAGGAAACAGAGCTGTTGGGCCATGTAACATCACTGGTGTGAGTTCCCAGTGTAAGTACAGCTTTTTATTTGACAAAGCAGAAAACTTTTGTGAGAGCGTATTAATGACAGTGCAACTTTTTTATTATTTTTATTTTTCTGCAGCATTTGCAAAACGAAAACACTTTGTAATCCCTTCTTTTATGCAGAACAGATTGCAGTTTTAAGCAGAGGCCCATAAACTGCAGGTTCAAAGAAACCTGAAACTGAATTAGCATAAAAGCTGGAATTCTCATTTATAGGAACAGCAAGGCAACCGCTCTGCAGGCAGTTTTATGATTTTGGTTTCAAATGGAAACAAAGATAAAAAGTGGGGCTTGGGGAACAATAGGGCTGCTCTCTCTTCCCTGTATGGGCCTGGCCCTATAAAATACTGAGCGGCCTCCACTGTTTCCCAGGACAGAATTCAGCCCAGTTTTGCACACCTAGAGCAGGTTGGATGGTTTTCTGAAGCCATTCACATACGGAAAAGAAATCTTCCCTGTCCTGTAAGTGCCAAGGCATTTCTCTCCCAAGCTTCTCCAAACAACGTGAGGCCTTTGAGGCGTACAACACAGTTGTCTTTCTTCCCCTTTGCCAACAATGAAGAGTGCGAATCCACAGATTGACTCCAGGCTATAACTTCTCGATCAGAAAGTATAAGCATTTTATCTGTTCTTCCATACGCCTTCCAGTGGTGTGAACTCTGAGCTACTGAACGGATTCTGGAGCACTATTTCGTTGGATTTAGCTGCTAGAGACCTTCCTTGACTCTTAAGCTGCTACCTACACTCCATAGTCTAAGCGGGAACATTTGTAAGATCCTATCACAAGGTAAGAGGATAAACTATAAATTCTTCCCCATCCACTAGTGCTCCTGTGAGTACACTTCATAAATGCACCACTTTTCAGCTCTGGCCATTATCTTCCCTTAATTTCTGCGGGCTAGTAGATTCTGGAACTGAAGAAGTATTTCAAATTAATTTGTCTGTCAATATCTATGTACTGAATCAACTAATAAGAGAGAAGTATTTTTCATTCTCTTCTCAGTCAGAGGAAGAGACTTTCTTATCACTGAATAAAGCATCCATTATTGTGTGCTGTAATCCCATTCTGTCTTTCAGGTCATTTTTAGCCCAGGAAATGCTGAATCAGCACCAGAAACCAATCAAGTAATTTCTTTCATTTTCTAACATTCAAGCAAAATAATGAAAATCACAGCTCATTTGATGAGGAGAATATACGACAGAAAGCTATTCTTCCAAGGATAATTTTAAAAAAGGTATGCCGAGGAAGGAAATATTATTGCAAAACCATGTAGCTAATGTAGGGTCTCTTTTGCTGAACAGATAAAGCCCATTTTTGACTGTCATCTCATATTTAGATAGTACATTATGAACAATAAATCTGTGCATTTAGCTGCCTTCTAAACACTGCAAAGACATTAACTTGGCAAAAGAATGACCATTACTTTGATGAATGAAACATTCACCTAAAATATTCATGTACAATATAATATCCAACTGATAACCCCCCCCCCCCCAAAAAAAAAAAACACTGCAGATTTAAATAACTGAGATGTGTATGAGAGAAACTGGATAACGTACATAAGAGGAGTTATTACGGCACTGTTAGGAGAACCAACAAATGAAAAAAAAAAAAAGCTTGATAAATATTTTCCATAACAAAACACAATTGGTTGCAGTGGGATCCAGCTCTGTTTCTCATTAGTTATCCTTCACTTGTCAGACAAGTTCCATATTTCAGTGAAACCCGCTGAGTATTCTTTATAGTTTGCTGGGGAAAGTGGCTATACATTTAGCACGTTCCCTTTATGCCGTGTGTTTTCACAGGTCTTTCTTTAAAACACACTGTACATGCTTTTGCTTCTTTCCCTTAGGATAGTGGGTTTCGACATCCAAGGAGAGTTTAAAAGCAGGTAACAAGTCATCACTTTTGAAGCTGCGGAGCAAGTGAAGAGGTGCAATAGCCCCAGCAGCCATTATCAGTGCCTGCCAGGGTGCCACAGTATCAAGTTATATGATAAAGCACTCAGCTGACACCAGAAAAATAATCATTCTCTCTCTCCTGCACCACCCCCTTTTTCACAAGGAGGCTTTTTACACTCATTAAATGCAACCTTATCTCTGAAAGACTGCAATCCTCAGCAAATGACAAGTGTGCCTAATCTCATTTTCTGACAAGCGATTCTGACAGCACCTTCCTTTTGATTTCTAAGACACGTAGCTAGACATATATTAATCTGTCAGTCATCGCCCCTAGGAAGGAGGGAAAAAAAGGAGAGACAGAGATGAACATTTGTGAATGTGAAGGGAACAAGGCGAGAAAGGACTAAGGGTCCTTTTCTGGCTATTTTAGCCAACACGTCCGCGTTTCTCCACTCCTGCCCTGCCGCGGCAGCCAAGCTTCCCCTGCGCAGCTCGGCTGCACGCCTGCCTGTCTGCAGAGCGGGGCCCCGACCCCGTTTGGTTAAGAGACGAGCGTGGCCCCAGGGCTGCGGATTAGGAGTCGGCCGTGGGTGTATTTTGGGGTTTTCCCTGGAGCGGAAGGCAGTTGGACTGGCAGCCCACTTCTCTGTGCTTCTGTTTTCAGCGCTGGATGTAAAAGCGTTACATAAAATCCAAGTGTTATTGTTGCCACGGTGCATATTTTAGTTGCAGGCATGGGACTTCCCAGTACTGGTACTATAAAACAGAGCCTTGATTCCAGATTTACAGATTGTGAAGTGTTCTGCAATAACACTTTTCTGGGGCCAAGTAATACTTGGTCGCTCCGGTCGCCATAAGCCCCAGTTGGCCAAGGCAGCAGAGCCTGGCTGGAGCCTGGTGGCAGGCATGGGCAAAGGGATTTTTGGTAAATGCATCAAGGCTGAGAGCATCAAATTCTACTCAGGGCTTAACAATTTTGTACCAACACGCAAAGTGCTGTAAAACACAAGGCTTCAGTATGGCAAGGTGGTCTGCAAGGGGCAGACTTGCAGAGATAGTGAGACTGGGCCAAGTTGCATTATGAGGCTACAAAAAGTTAGGATTTTCAGGAACTCCCAGATACAAGATCTACTGAAAACCTGGGAGCATTATGGGGCTCTGGTTGGATGAGGGAAATCAGTGCAACGTCGTGTGTGGATCTGCCACTCAGCACGTGTGCAAATTAAGGGCAACTTATGGCTGAGATACATTGTGAACACATGGATGTGGGGTGGGAGGAGGCGGGCTAGTAGGTAGATACAAGGCTGCAAAGGGGTGTAAGATAAGCGAGATTCTACAAATGGGACCCGAAGGAAAAAAGAAGATTAGATGAGGTGGGAGGCAGTGTTCTTTATCTTACACAGACCTATTAGTTACGTTCCTCATAAACACGCCTTCTCCCTCCTAGCATGTGAGTCATATTAATATTCCCACCCACCAAACGCTACACTGGAGTAAATTATCCAGATTCACCACACAGCAGGGCTCGCTGACCGGCCGGCACGGCAGACAGCCTGGCCTCACACCCTTCCCTTCCGCTGGATGATGTTAAAGCACGGGAGAAACTTCATCGCTCATAATGGGATAAGGAAAAAAAAAATCAAATGAATGCAAAGCACAAAGGGGCTCAAATCCAATGCTTTAAAGCGATGCCATTTTCATAGTAATACAGTCATTAAGTACTTGTTTGATGGCACAAAAAGTAGGCCGAGATCTTTGCTAATACATTTTATTAATCAATACCTGCACTAGAAGATGGGAACAATTAAAGTTTTCCTCCTCACTCAGACAAAGCAGCAGAAAGCTTGTGATCTACTTAAGGAGCCCGCCAGTCAACGGAAAGATGAAAAGACTTCTTCTGTTTTACTTAAGAGCTGAAATGATGTTAATACTTCAAGTGTTTAGGAGCTGGTTCTCAGAAAGACAGTAAATTAGCAGTGACAGGAACGCTGCCTGCCATCGCCGCGTCCCACTCCTCACGCTTCCCCACTGATGTCGTAATAACTGGAAAACCCACAAACATATTCGTGAGTTCATTGAGCCTGAAAATAACACTGGAGATGTTTCCTTTGCTGTGCAGAACACTTTAATAACTAAGCCTAGCAGAAAGTCACATTTACTGCTGATGTGCCTTATAAGGATAAATGTAAACCTGACACTTGCATAGTTTACATTTATGCCTGCTTTTTTATTAGAAATGGATTTTCTAGCTGCATCTAATCTTCAGGATGTAGAAAAGAAGGCATAGACACATTTTTTTCCTCCTGGGGAAAAAGTGGTTTGGAGAACCCAGGCAGCTCCCTGTGCAGACCTCTGGCTGGGGGGAAGGCACTTCTCATCTCGCCATGGGGATTGCTGATACAGGCGCCAAGCAGGAGAAGGCTGCCTGAAATCTGCCCCAAACACAGCCCTCCATGGGAGACTCTGGCTCTGTCCCTGCAGCAGGAGCCACCATCACCCAAGGGACAACACTTCTCTCTCTTCCACCTCCTGGGACCTCCAAATACATGCCCTGGCCATCAGTCCTGCTAGGCCACGGGGAAAAAAAAAAAAAAAAAAAAAAAAAAAAAAAGGAAAAGAAAATGAAAAAACTTTTGATGGGGGCTTCATGGCAGGAGGAACAGACTTATCTTGTGGGAGCAGAAACTCCTCACAACCCAACAGGCAGGGCAACGAGGAGGAGGCAGATGGTGGGGTCACCTTCCATTCCTCAGGGGGTCTTGCTGAATACCGATCAGGACAAGTGCAGGTGGAGCCGAGAACCGAACGCTGCCTGCTTCATCCTATATCTGCAAGAGCCGAATGCTGCCCACGGCATCCCAGTCTGCTGCGACGGACTGGAAAGGTCCACCCTGCACATGTGCTTATCTTACGGCATGGAAGAGAGAAAACACGGCCACAACGCTGTGTTTAGAAGAAATATCTTCTTCATACAATCATTAAGAGAAATACAAATGCAAATGACCTTTTAATTTGTATCAAGAGAATTAATCAAGCTAATGTACCGGCCAAAGGAGAAAATTTCTCCCTCGTCATCATTTTGGAAACCTTGGAAATCGATTCATGCCATATAATTGACCTCTTGTTGTAAATTTGTTATCTAGTTTCACTAGGTATTAAGCCCAACAGGCACCTTGCTGTCTGTAAACCACTTGTCAAAATTATGAGAGCCTCGCTAATGGTTTCTTCAAGGCTCCCAATTCTCGCTTTCTGCGTCTCCACCTGGGATCGCACCAGTCGACGCTCAAAGCACTGCAGAAGGTCACAGTGCTCACAACAAAAAGGTCAACAGCAAAATAAGCAGAGATTCTGCTCCATTTCAGCCTCCATCCACACATCCAAATCTCTCAACATGTACTGACCTGGAATCCTCCGAAGATAAAATCCTTCTAACACAAGAAACAATTTTTACTGGCTTTCAAAAAGCTGTTTTTCTTTCATTTAAGATTCTAACAAAACCTAACTTCTTTGTCTCTCAGGCTCTCTTGATCTCTTTCAGTTTTAGCTGTCACATAAAGTCAATTGCCTGCACCTCTTGGCTTGATAAAGACATGCCAAGTGTTCTGATGTATCTTTAATGAGGAGGTAGATAAATCTCAGTCCAACAAGGTGTGGAACACTTTGACCCTAAGCTAGGAAAGCACTTAAACATCTGCTTAACTTTAAGCAAAAAGTCATCCTTTTGAAGCTAATGGGGCTGTTCTGGCATTTAGACTTAAGCACGGTTTTTAAAATTTTACTGGATCAGGGACGGAGACTTTGCAAGGCTGAACCACGGTTACTGAGTGACCAAAAGAAGTTTGAAATACCCAGCTAACTAGTGAGAGCCATGACTGCAGAGTTCCCAGATAAAATATGGAAAGTCCCTCTATTATTAATTAATGTGTCAGTCATGTTGCGTGTAATACTGCGTGCTTTATTGTTATCGTGTTGGAGAGAGCAGGCAGGTTTGTTTTCTGTTGTAATGTAATGTTTCATAAATGGGATGGAACGCATTTAATGATCTGCAAGGATGAAGGCTTGGCATTTACTTCAAAATAAATGCTTGAATTTAAAAGAAGAAAGGAACAAATACAAAATAATACAAATAAAAATGAATGCTGGGGAGGTCATGGAGAGGAAGCAGAAAGAGCAGAATTGATACCAGAGCTGAGCTATTGTTCCTGAGATTGAGTTAATCAGTTGATCTATATCCAGTCTGGATTATTCCAGGCATTACTGGAGAAGGTGTGCTTTGAGAATTTAATATAATACATGAGAGTCATGATAAAACTTTAACCTGTTTTGATAATACAGCTTCACGTTCTACTCCACACACTCCTCTAAGAAAGGCTGCCAGATCTTATCACAGTTAGTTATTAATCTATTTGTTCCTATAAAATCTTCTCTCTTTTTTCCTTCTCATTTAATAATTCTCTTTTTCTAAAGAGGAACTGATGTAATGTGGGGAAAAAAGCTGCAGCACATCAAAATGCGAATAAAAAAACGGGTAAGGAGATAATGTTTGTTTAACAGGGATGGAAGAGTTATTTTAGAAATATTTTATACCATTTAAGAAGCACTGAGTACTATTTTATGCCTCTACCTTAAGAATAAAAGTCATAGTTATGAGTCCAGCTGTACATATTTCAACAGCAAAGCGAGAGTGCAACGGATACATTTAAAAATACTTCAAAAAGTAGCAGATTTTTCACGACTAAAACCCTGGCAACCTGAATTTTAATACCAGTCCCTGCGTTTCAGTGGAGCACTTGGTTCATCCATGAGATGCTGTGGAACACGGTGCATCAGTCTGCACGGCCGAGCCCCACATCACCCCCACGTCAGCACCACGGCGGCCGTCGCCTGCCCCCGGCTCCAGCGCCGATGCCGATTCCAGCCCCGCTGCTCCCGGCGGCAGAGCTTCCACGGCGGGCGGAATTCAGCTTGTGTTTCTGACGCTTGGGTCTCAGGGCTGTTTATTTAAGAAGTTGTAACTGATTCATAAATCACCACAGTGTAAACAACACAACCTAAAATGTTAATCATTACCAAGTTGAGCTTATCTGCCTATAGAATATTACCCATAATGTGATAATTAAGTCCTTCTACTCAGCAGCGTGCTACAATATTACTGCGGGAGCCTCTTTATATCACCCAGGACGTATGCAGAGGAGAAGCCTATAAAAAGCTGCCTGAGCTGCGTTTATTTTAAGAGGCCTTCAGACCAAAAGCTTCATCCCTGCCTTGGGCCTGGCAGGAAAGCTCGCAAGGAGTCGCCCAGGCTCCCCATTAAAATACTGTTAGCACATCCGAGAGTTTTCTTCTTCTTTTTTAGTTCAAACAGTCGTCTGGGAGAGACAAAGAAACAAAGTGCTTGGGTCAGTGGAAATTTCTGACAAAGACTTTGCTTCCCGGCACACACAGGGACAACCCCACCAACTGTGTCAGGGTTTTTCTTCCCCGAATGACAAGGCAAAGGTCCTGATTAAAGGCCCTCTAGGGGGGACAAAAGATGGCCCAGGACTTCAAAGTCAACACACTGCTGGACAGCGGGGAGGTCTTTTTTTTCCCCCTCGCTCCTTTTAACTGAAGCTCCTGCTGGCTGCGGAGGGGCTTCTAATTGCATTTCACAGAGCCTGAACAAAACGTGGTCTTGTCTTCCACCCAGCAGTGACCCTGGAGGAAGTGGGATATCGTTTGCAGTTCCAGGCCGGGAACAAAAAAGAAGTTCCTCATGTCGGCAAGCCGCGCAAAGGTAATGGTGAAGCCTTTTACCGCTTATTTGCATGTTGCTGCATTTCTAGATCTGCATAAACAGCGGTGGGCTTCAACAGAAGCACTGTGGCTGGCCGCCTTCGCATCACTTGGACTGTCAGGACAGCTGCAAACCCACCCCGTGCGAGTGGGACAGGGTCGGATCTGAGGCACGGTGCCGGCAGAGAGCCGGGACCATTGCAGGTGGCTGCAGGGCGTGAGTGTCTGCTCACTGACCCAGGGCTGGACGTGGAGACGCTTTTTTGGCAAACTGTAATCGAGATCAAATGACACCCAGGGTGATCTAAACAGCCTAATTAAAATTCTCCCGGTGTGTCCAGAGCTATGGATCTGTTGAAAGAAAAGGTTCGGCTGAAGCCCTACAAATCTTTTGAAAGTACAGGAAAGTGGTTTTAGGGGATGCAGAAGAAAGCATCGAGCCAGAGGTGGTATAGGCAATGCCATGGCAGTGCAGACATTGTGCATGATTTTACTCAGGTGCAGAAGTACGCTGGAACCCAGCAGAGCTACCGCTTGGCCATTTTACCTTCCATTTCTAATGACAAAAAAGGGCTGCATTAGCATGCACAAACAAAACACTACCTCATCCAAAACCTAAAGTCAATAAAGGACTACCCCTTTAACAGCTGATTGTCTCTCTTTCCCTTTTCCCTAATGGGATTTGCTCTCCCATTCTTTTTCTTTTGCATTCATATTTCAGTCTGGAACAAATTTTCCACATTACAGGATGAGCCATATATCTATTTTCCCACATTGCACAACACTAGACCCAACACAATACATAAAAATCCCGACAAGTAGAGTTTGTTCTGTGCTCTCTTTGCCGATGCTAGACAATGAAAGCCAACACTTCTCAGCCCTGAGCTCTCTCTGTGGATGTGCACATAAGAGAATTAGACCTAGAATGAGGTTAGTTAGTCACTGCTGATTCATCATGCTTTTGAGATTTGGATTAACAAACCATTCATCCCCATTTCCTTGTGTACACCAAGCAGGCCTGTGTTTCTAACAGGAATAGTTTTTTTATTTACTAACTGACAATAGTGGAAAGCCTCATATTCACATCCGTATTATAATAAATGCATTATAAATGAGTAAGTAGGAAACAGTAAGGAAATGATGTTTTACTTTTAAATGCTAATTATGGAGCCCTGGTGCAGTTAATGTGTAGGGTGTTCTGTCAATTTTTAATGTTTATGCCAAGTGTAGTCTTCAATTTAACATGAGCTTTTAATCCTTTGAGTACTAAATTGCCTTTTAATGCTTGCAGCACAACATTGTGTTTGCACAAAGTCAAGACTGAAAAATGAATATACTACAAGATATGTGCATGTATGGAGGGGGGAGAAAGTACAAAGGACAAGATTCTTTTTTAATGATGATGTTGGAACAGTACAAGAGGAAGGAACTGCTTTCAGGATGTACCTGGCAATTGTTTGCAGAGGCAAAAGGCTGAAATGCTGCTGCTGTTGATTTTTTATCTCTGTTGAAGCATTTCAGGAAGAATTCTTTTGGTCTCAAGTAGCTTATCCAAAAGCTGTACCAAAAATTCATGGTTAACACCCAGAGAGGTAACTTTTAGAAAAAGATGGTGAAAGGAATTACCATAAAGAGGCATCTACATGTTCAGTATGACAAAAGTACCTAAAAAGAAAGATGTTTTGAACTGACAGTACTTAAACGAAATGCGAAGAATAATGCAGCTCTGGAAAAGAACTGCAGAATTTGTTATACTAATTTTCTGGGTCAGCCTGCTTGTCTTGGCCTTTCCAAGCTGGCTTACGGTAACAGCTCAGTGCCTACCCCCAGCCTGCCACAGCTTGTAACATGGCTATGGCATAAAAGATGTGAGGATCTTTTAACGCAGCCCAATACAAATCTGTTCTTCAGTAAACTTGTGCACAATCAGACTGAAAAACGGCTCAGGATGCTACCACATCCTAGCAAAGATGACGGGACAACCCCAAACACCCTGAGCATGTTATTGGGGTTCCCTGGCAGGGCAAGTCCCTGCAGCAGCTCTGGGCAGGGATTTGGCCAAGTGGACAAGCCCTGATCCCATCTCTGTGCTCATGCTCCCAGTGCCTCCTACCTTCCCTCCTTTACACATGATAGGATGTAAGGGAGTTAGAGCAGCTTGTGAGGCTAATCCCTATTTATCTCCTTGGTGAACAGACTTTTTAAAATGACACTGTTCGCATGCTTGAAGCTCCAAATTTGACTTTCCTTGACAGCAACCATCTCTGGAATCCCAATGAGGTTTATTTTTGGCAGCCTGAGCCTTTGCAGAATAAGCTTCCCTGGGTGCACAGTCTTCAGTACACCAATGCAATTCTGCAGATGAGTGAAGCTGGGAACCTAAGGATTTTTGTACAGCCTGGTAATCCATCCTCAGCTTTACTACCAGGTTAGACCCAGAGGACAAAGCTAATCAAGTAAAATCTCTCTTTTGCTTCTCACTTCCTTCACTCCTCCACCATCCATAAGATTTTTAGGAGATATTCCAGGTATTTGAGAACAGCTTTCCTTCTTCCCACCTCTATCCCGCCACGTGTGACAACGTGCAGTTTACACTGTCCACTGCAATAACTGGGGTTTACGGGAGGAAACATCTATTTGCTTTTCGGCGATTAGCTCATCACAAGGAATCAGAGTCAGAAACAGTGAGAAATACAAACAGAGCAAATTGCTTTATGATTCAATGGTGTTTGTTTTAAATGTGGCTGTAAAGGAGATCTTTGCCAATTACAGGTGGAGTTTGAAGTGACGAATCCAACTGCCACAGGTACAAAGGTCACTTTTAAACATCACTTTCTGAAAAATCGCAGATGAAGTGAAGCTATCGGCCTCGCACTAGAAACACATGTTGAATTTAAGCAGAGGAAATCTTACCACATAAAACTGGCAAAACACTTTGTGCTAAGCACATGCATAACTGCTTGCAGAACTGAGAGCCAAATTAAAACAGTGATGGAAAGATGGATGCAGAGCTCTGTGCCCACCTAGGCACCCCACATCTAACCCATGGCCTCCCCACGCCCCCAGGAGCTCCTACTCCTCTCCTCTTACACGCGCCTCAAGACCAGCCACACAGTGCTGAGGACAGCCCTGCTCACCATCGGCGTGCGGCACCGCCATCGGCACTGCCCGAGTCCTGCGGCCAGATTTAGCCACCTTCTCTTCAAATAGAGGCATTGTACTTTGCGGGAGGGGATAAAACAGGCAAAAAAAGACACATCCCAACCTGCACACGCAGCCGGGAGCTTTGCCACCGGCTTGTGTAGGCCGTACTGAGGTGTGCAGTCCTACTGCAGGTCTGCTTCATTAGTGTATCTAGGCATTGTATTTTGTATTACTTCCATATCGTGATGTTATCTAAAGCTTTTTATACAGTAAGAAAGGAATTACAAGGTTTATAATTTCCCTCATACATGTAACAAAAATAATAAAGCATGAAATTGCAGAGCTGTGACTGATTTTCTGTGGAGGTTCAACAGTCTCCAGCAGGCTACAGCGGAGATGTGGTTGGTTTAGGTCTGTGCCTTTACAGCTGTGTCTATATGCATCTATGTGTGTACATATACATGTTTCTAAACTTTTATATGCGTTTTATACATGTTGAATACATCACACTTGGGTGAAAAGGCACATTAAAGCACCCAGATAAAACTCTTCTGAGGGGATGCAGCGTGTCTGCTGTAGATTTGGAATTACACTGGCATTCTGTAAAACACCAGACAGCTCTTTAACAGGTCTTGTTTGGCAGCAACCTGAAAGAAGTGATCCATTTACCCACATCTGCAAAACTGAGCTTGGAGGAATAAATACTCTGCAGGGAACTGATTCTTCGTGCACCTGCCTAGGGTGAAAGTACCACGCCACCGGTTTCACTCCTGGGCTTTCTAAGACCTTGTTTTTGGCCAGGCCACAGAGACAGCAGCTTCAAATTGCTGGCTGGGCCTCCCTGGAGAGTACAAGCATCCGAGTACCAAACTGTGCTCTTGAATCCGTGGGAAATGAAGAAACCCCAGCACCTTCTAGGAACTCATGAGACTAGGCCAAAGTCGCTCAAAGAACACCAGCTCTGGTCTCAGACAGACAAGGCAACATGACTAATGACAACAGAGCTGTACTCCTTCAGAAGTCCTACTGAAGACCTCATAAATTATTTCTAATTAGCAATTATTTAGCTGGTATCTTCTAACTGCTGATGTCAGGCAATTACAAATGCTTTGGTGGTGCCAGAATCCCATCCCAGATGTCCAGGACACTGAGGTCAACACCGCACCCGTGGCAAGGTTTCAGCAGCCCCACGCCACTGACTCGTGAGCCCTGCTGCACTTGCCACAAACTCATGGCTGCAGGAGCCAACTCAGGAGTTAAGAAATTTTCTTGCTGTGGGATCTGCCCACAAGGCTAGATTCCTCTCCCTGAGCCAGGACTTCATGGAATACAATGTCTGTACCATGTTGCCTCAGCATATCAATTGGCTGGCATGCTCTGCCTTCCTCCTACCCCTTCCCAACCTCCCCAGATGCCCACTTTCAACACATTTCAGTCCAGCTTTAAGTATCTCTGCCATTCATCTCCACAGCACAACAGACAATGGTAAGCCTTAAAAAAAGGCTGGCTGGCAACATCATGCACTAGCTAAGACCCTATGTTACAAATCCAAATTTAAATGTATGAATGTATAAATATTCTTAGAAAGTTTTGAGTGCATACTCTAGCACTGTAGTATCTTTCAAAAGCTGTGAATTTCACTAAATCATTTTTACTGCCCTAGCTTTGAATGAAATATAAATATTGCACATAAGAAATATGAAGTAGGGCTTGCACTGCAGGCAAAACTGGGCCATAACAATAGGGTATGCTTGTGTTTCTTGAAGACGTTTCATCTGTCAACTTGTTCTAGTGGATACAGTAAGGGAACTTAAATCAGATAATGTCAGACCTTGATCTCCTTTATTTTAGGACAAATCTGGAAGTCATGTGTGCTCGGGAAAGCTGTGGCATCGGAGAATGGCAAGGCGATCAACAAGAGAGCCTGCTAGAAAACCAAAGTTCCCTTATGCCAGCCTTGCATACAGATTAAAAGTCTATACATTTCCTCATAAAAAACTCTCGCTGGGAAATTTCATTTTTTTATTTTTATTTTTATTTTTACTACTGCATTGCCTAAGAGCTTTAGTTATGAACTTAGATTCTAGATGTCTAAAATAAAAAGACAGTTCCTGTCTTAGAGTTGCATATTATACGTAATAAAACATTCATTGCCTTACTGAATCGAGGCTAATGCACTGCGTTTATTTCCTAAAAGGGTTCACAAGAGGGGAAAAAAAAAAAAGGCAAACAAATTAAATCCTAATGCTACATGTGAATTAAATATACACAGAGCTTTATCTACTTGGTACTTTCTACCTTTGCTGTTCATAGAAAGAAAGCAAGATAGCCAGGAGTTTCTTAGCTTGTAATGATGAGTGAAGGCTGGATTCTTAACTCCATGATCCTTTAGAAATTGCCTGTGTCTATCCTATATGGAGAGTCAGCACCTCCGTCTGTTGAACTGTCACACCTCTTGTTAAGGTTTCTCCTATGATAATCTCCTTCCTGCTCAAGCCCAGATAACACGATGCATCTCCTCTTCTACTTTCTGAGCTTATTTGCAGACGTAGCCATCCATAAGAAGCTTTAAATATGTATTACACTACAGTAAAAACCCCTGTGGCCCACCAAGTAGTGGGCTGGAAAACCAGTTTAGATTCGCAAAGAAGCTGGTATTAAAATCATTGAGGGCTCTGCAGTTCAGTCTGTCATGCATTTTAAGACCTGTGAATAATAAAGGTGCACTGGTAATTTTACTAAAAATGAAATCCCATCATTTCTGCAGAATAAACAAAAACAAAACAATGCATTAGCTATGCAATACTTCTCAGCACCACAGTTTGAATGTGTCATTAAAGACAGATTTTATCCATGAAAAATATTTTTAAAAAGTAATAAATACACAAAACTTTACATATACTTTTCATTTCCTTTCTTCATCCTCTCTGTGGGAGGTAGACTCAGATTAAGTTGGTATGGCCAATTCCTGCAGCTCCAGGAAGCTGGAGTCCTATTTCTTCCAGCTCACGTATATTGTGCTCTGAACTACACCCTACCTGCAAGTGTGAAATTAGGGACTCTAAAGCGATGATGTTTCACAGTTTTTAGAAATGAAAATAAGAAGAGCTGGAATACCATCTGACTGCCAATACATCAAGTTCATGTTAACATTTCCAGGTCCAAAAATACACGATAACAACAATTCCCTTATTTTTCTCTGTTGAAAGAACTGCTTCATAACAAAACTCAGCTATGTTCAAATCTGAGAAAAATGTGGCTTTATTAGTTGAATGAGTTACTGTTTTTGAAGAAGGAGCACAGCACTATGAAGGTTAATGTGCAAATTCACATGGATAACATCTTTGCTGGCCTACAGTCTTGACAGATCAGTGTCACCTTGTCCCTGCTCAAGTCAAGGGAAATAGCATCATCGACTTCAGGAGAGAACAAACCTCTGTATGGCATCCCGACTGCAGGTATGGTCACCTCCCATGCTCTAAGGAAGGCAAAACAAAGCTCGGTGTCCAAATTAAACCTCAAGTTGGGGAAGAACAAAGGTACCTGCAAACAGCAGAACCCTGATATTCAAACCTGAGAAACAATTACAGTCAACTAAGTACGATCAAGTCTCCTTCCAGCCTCCTCTAATGACAGAAACAGAGTACCTTAGGCTTCTTATTACTTTTAATTATATCTTGAAAAAAAATACTATAAAATAATGGGACTAAGTCTTCTCTCTGGTACACTGCTTTAAATTGTGATTCCCCCAAAATGACAGCATTGCACTGGTGTAAATGAGAAGACAACTAGGTACCACAGGCATAGTTTTAAATTGGACACTGCATCAAAAAAATACTACTATGCTAATTCACAGGATGCATACATTGCAGGCACCATTCAGGTCATTGCAACACTCAGCCGTGAAAAGACACGATATGACAGAGGACAGCTGCAAAATATCTATCCACCGTGTACGACCATTGACTTCCCTGGCATTGCGCTAGGGATGAATTTGACCCAGCTGGTACCGTGATGAGAGTTGTCAATTAAGCCTTGTAGACAAGTCACTGAATTCTCAGAAACACACAACTCCAGCAAAGGATATTGCAAGGTTACCAATAAAAGACAAGTCCTAAGGGTAATATTCAAGAGCAGTTCCTCGGCTGGTAGCCGGTGCCTGCTGCAGAATGTCACTCACAGAAAGTCACGATGCCTTGATAGGCTTCACAATTCCCCATCAGTTCTCCAGCTGCTTGGCTAATCAGATATTATTACCTCCTTTGTGTTTTCTTTCCCAACCCTCTCTCTCTCTTTCTCTGGCAAGGTTGCTGTAAAAGGACTCAGTAATGATTCCTATCTAAATATTTCACTTGCAATACAAAGGTCTGTATTTTGCATACCGTGGAACTTCTGTTGCTTTGTCTTTTGACAAAAAGCTTCCCAGGCTTCTGGGAATAAATACTGATAATTGTACCCAGCCTCAGCAGAGAGTGTTGGATATTAAACCACACAAAATCAGACTCAAATGCAGCAGTCGTTGAGGATGTGACTTGAGCACACCCAGGCACTGAAGAGCCAGCTGTGGGAACCCCCTTTCAGGCTTGAGGTTTCACCAAAAGACCTTTCTGTGGCACATGGCCAGCCTGGCAGGCTGGGAGGCATCAGAGCCCGGCACTGTACCTGGCAGCCTTGTGGGGCCACCTCTTCTCCAGAGATCCTCTCCTGCTGCAAGCAGGGCAGTGAGAGGAATGTTCCACATGGCTTCACATTAAACCTGTTTAGGGTTGGCCTCCACCTTCTGTAGGCATTAGCAGGCACACTGCCATTGTTCCTTGAGAGAAGATGCATGTTGGTGCTAAAAGCTTTCAAAAATCTCACCTTTTGATTTAAACTCCTGCCTTCCATGTGTGCAGAACACCCGGATTTCACCTTTGCCTGATTCAGAGGACAGTAAAGTTCAGGTTTCCAAAGCCAGGCAAATTGTTCTGGTTCCTTTTTTTTGCCCAGTTCCCTAACAAGACAAACCTGACACATTTAAAGTCTCCTGCAAAGGGAAGGTCCCCAGGATTTTGCATCTCCTCTGCAGTTTGAACAGCACCTTCACCACCAGACAACTGTCCCTTGTTGAGCAGACATTCAACCCCGCATCATATTTAAAATAGTCCTTGGAACAAGGACTTGACTAATCACTAGTTCAGTGTGCTACGTATGGGTACACAGCCCTGGTATATCCATACAGCTCAGCCTGCACCGCTGAGACACGAACAAAGGCAGCATTTTCTCAGCAGGACGTGTTAGCTTGGGCACGCAGCCATGCTGCCACAGCTTCTGCAGGTAACTGGATGCAGTGGCTTAGACAGGCCTAATGTGGTTTCATATGGAAACGAGTGCTAAATTATTAACATTAATAACATCTATAAACAACTGGTGACAACTTCAAGTGGCTTATTGTGTAGTACGTACAAGGCATCTGTTCATTATCATTTACAAGACACTCCTGATACACACGACAATTTACCCCAGTAGCTGCACGGCCGCATTCCGCTCTGGGTTTCAGCCGTGAGCCCCGAGATGCTGCCAGCGCCCACGAGGTCCGTGCTGACCAAACCCCTGTGCTCGCAGGGCACTGCAAGTCCCCAGCGCAGGCGTCCTGCACCAGTAAATGGCGCCAGTGCGGGCGAGCATCACATCGATGCAGTTTATTTATGCATGGATCCTGCCACTCCACAGCCTCGCAGCAATTGCATCAGTGGGAATTTGTCTAATTCAGAGAGGGCCTGACTCTCACTGGACGCCAGAGGCAGGGAAGCTTTTACCTGTCCGTGTGATGGTTTAAGGCCTGAAGGAAACTTCCTCCAGCTCAGTGCTAACCTCTGAAAAACAGGTTGTGAAAGGGGAAAGGCAACTGGAGGTGTAAGTACAGGATTCTGAAAAGCACCACTATAAGTTTATTATGTCAAAGACGGAGTAAGCCATGATGTTACAATTTTTCTGTCAAGGACAGTGATAAAAAACTCTCCTCACTCTGAGCTCTGGGATTTACGGCATAGGTTTCCAACCTCCAGAGGCTAATTATTTCAAGTCATCCTGCAGTGCACCCTGGGCAATGCTTTATGAAGTTAGCTTCATGTGGTTGAACACCCGTTACTTCATTGGCCTCTTGCTGTCATGATGCAAAGACGGACTACTACTTCATGTAGCAATTTTTAAATAGAAGTGGATGATTTTTCAAGTAATTATTAGCAAAAACGTCAAACAGAAAGGCAGAGACTGGCTATCCTACTGAGAGGAACCACTGAGGCAGAAAATATGTGCCAGAGTATATAGTTGGGGAGCTGCGCTGAGCTTGCTGTCAGACAATGCATTTTATCGAGCTGGAAACACAACACCAGCCTGCTATAATACCGCCTTTAATGAGGCGGCCTGAGCCGCCATGCTCGGCTGTATTCAAATAAACACAGTAGCTTTTCAGCAACTGATTTTAATCTCATTTCCTGATCTGAGAAGGACCCGGGAAACCTAACACTTTCAAAAAAATTGTTTTTTAATTGTTGTTGGCAACCTCATCTACTACCTTCAAAGGAGAAGTTAATGGTATCTAAACAGATAACAGTGATACCACAGTGAGCGAGGGAGCTGTTTCTGTCTCCCTCTCACAAAGACCAATTCTCAAATTACCAGATGTTTTCTTCGTCTTTGGGAAAAGAAAAAAAAAGAATCTTGAGACCTTCATTGAAGAAGGCTGCTGAATTACAAAAGTCAGACCGCAGAGCGGTGCCACGGTAGGAGAACAACTCTGCAGTGGCGCATTGCAAAAGCCGTCTACATGTCCAGACTCCCTCCTCCTCGTCTGAACAGAGGCTCCCATGAGCTATGAGCAATATCCACACTGGACATGACTTCACTGAATTGCATACAGAAAAGAAGAATGATCTTTTGAGGTTAAAACACCCGTATGTAGCTATGCAACAACCTTCTACAGATTCCTGGTATATTAGATCTGCCTAAGACTCAATCCCACTATGTGTAAATGGGTAAAACAGTTAATCCTTCCCTTCCTCCTGCTGTCACGTTTTCTCCATTAATTTTGCAAGTAGTTTTGGATATTAACTCATCCTTTTTATGTGTCTAGCCATGATACCTGAAGTCTGTCTGTACAACCATACTGCAAATAAATGACCAATAATGGCAATGCTCTTAGATGACCACCAAGCCTGGGACATATCCTACCTTTCTGTGGTTAACTTCTGTATTAGGGCACTTCCTAAGCCTAAACCAGAAACCTCTTCAGCCTTTGAGGAAGTTAAGGCATAAGTCAAACCATGCCAAATCCTGAACAGATTTTGAACTAAAGATAAAATGTATGTTTTTATAACAGACAGAATGAAAGGGAGGGAGGGTGGGACAAACCTCACATATAGTTGCAATAAAGCTTATTGCACACCTCTCCAAAAGGCAGGCAAGCCAAGGGAACCTCCACGCCACACGCCCGCCCCACCAATCCAGCTGTACTACCTCTGGGGTGTCAGCCTAAGTCAGGTCAGACGGGGTGTTCCGAATACCTGGGCATGTGCAGGAATATCTGAGCTTCAAGAAATGCACCATACAGCTGCTCCACTCATAAACGGTGTCCTCTGTGAAGCTACTTCCAATTTTAGCAGCTGAAATGCCACAGGTGGTTCAGCCTTACAAACAGAAAGCAAAGCCAGGCCTTCGATGACGCCCAGCCTGTGACACAGTGAAGGAAGAAGCTTACTGCCATTTAAGCCTGTTTAGCGAGCCTGAGTGTATGGCATCGCTCAACTTACTGTCAAA
This sequence comes from Oxyura jamaicensis, assembly GCF_011077185.1. Lineage (NCBI taxonomy): Eukaryota > Metazoa > Chordata > Aves > Anseriformes > Anatidae > Oxyura > Oxyura jamaicensis. Next base: position 1,520,456 of record NC_048911.1, read on the forward strand.
CTGCTGCATTGAAAGTGGCAGAAAAGGCAGTGAGGACATGCATATTTTTCTGAAGAGGAGCTGATTTGATGCCAGGGAAGTTTGCTCCCACTTGACCGAGCTTGACCAAAGTCACTTGAATTGAAACACAAGTGTCCATAGAAAGCTCTGTTTTAATAATTTGTTCTCAATTTATACCTTACATTAGTCCTAAATTAAGCCTTAGATGGCTTCTATTGTTGATTTTCTCATTACATTCAGAGCTAATTTGTAAAAAACAGATTTGCACGGGATTGCCCATCCCCAGAGCATGCAGGTACCTCCACAGCTCCTGAACACAGATGCCTCAGAGAAAAAACAGATGCTCACCCAAATGTTTTTGAGGATTGGACTTGGGTCAATTATAAGTTTGGCCCTGAAAAATTATCTCTGGATGGGTTGTGCTGGGCTAGCAATGTCCTCCTGGGAAGCAGACACACGTGAAGATGGCTTGACCCAGCCTGAGAAGATGTTGAAAACAACACCTGGCCTCTCTCTCTTGTCCAGAGCAGGCACTATGCAGGGAGAGGTGAAATCTGTCCTGGCCTTTCAACTGACAAGTTCCCTCATGACAAAGCATCAAGGAAGATACCACACAAAAAGGCATGACTTCAGGAAGGAGTTGCCAATTTATGGAATGCACGAGGGCATGGGATGGGGCTGGCAGCCCTGTGTCTCTGAGACAGCATCTCCTGGCCCCCATGGGCCTCCTGCTGCATGACCACGCTCTGCTCTGGGGAAGAAAACCTATAGAGCAGCAACAATCACATAAAGCAGCCAAACAAAGAGCTCCTGGTATGATTAAGCATACATTTTTCAGAAGTCCATGTACAATTCAAATATCTGTCATTTTACTGAAATCAGTGGGACCAGGTACTTATGTTAGTCACAGCATGTTGCTGGAAGAATTACTGGAAATCAACCTGGAGTTGTTTTCTGGGGAAACTGATTGACACCAAGACAGAGACCACAAGATTTGCACTAGAGATATACATGAGTTTTCAGGGGAGTGGGGGACAAAAAAAAAAGTAAAAAAAAAAAGTTTCCTTCTCTGCTACTATGGTTCATTAGAAAAAAAAAAAAAAAAAAAAAAAAAAAAGACAAGGCTCTGGAGCTCCATGATGTTCCATTTCTGAAATAAGAACGACAACAAATGAGCATGCTGGTTGCCAGCCAGCCAGTCCCCCAGGTAGCAGAGGGTCCCTGGCACTTGTGACCTCCACCCATTTGAAGTTCGTTATTTAGCGAAGCCTCTTCTCCTTCCCTGCACTTCCAGCTGTTTCTATGACACAAAACACTCTCTGGATGCCAGTCCCAGACCTCTCACAAGTCACAAATTGAAGAATTAACCTGCGGAGGAAACTGTCAGCCAAGTCAGACTCAAATTCCACCCTAATTTCAGCAACACACAGAAAGAACCAACACCTTTCTGCAGAGTGGCAAAGTAATATCTTATAACTGCAATGATCAGTATCTACGACCTTTGCCACGGGCCAGGACTTCCATTTCAGCTCTGTCTGAACTGCTGTTGTGACGTCTGGTAACATTATGAAAATACTTGGAGCGCCAACAGCAGACGAGCAAGAGGCTGGAGCTGAGTGGCCACTGCAGCTTCCAGAGGGACCCGCACCCAGCAGATGAGTGGAGGGGCGCCTTCACCCTGAGTAATTCCCCATGGGAGATGCTTTTGCTTTCCTGCTTAGGCTCTTCTTGCCTGCAGCACAACAGCTGCCACTCTGTTCTCCCACCTTCCCTTTGCTAGCACTACACAGGCCTCGGAACATCTTGAGAAGGGGCCAAGATACACCGCATGGATTTTACAGACGAAGGTGCCAAGGCAGGGAGAAGGCAAGGGAAGAGCTGGCCAGGATGCAGATGTCTGGATGGCCGCGGCACGGCTGGCTGGGGGTGGCTGGGCAGTCAGAGCTGCTGCACACAGGCAGGGCTGCGACTACCTCCGCTTATGGTGTGCGTGCGGGTTTATATTGCAGGATTCCTCTCCAGTGCAACCCTGAAGCTATTTGTGTCTAGAACTGTGACTAGGACACCATCCTCCCAAGCCCACCTATGCTGTGGTGCAGTGCTGGAACGCTCCAAGGAGAGATGTAACAGCCACTGAAACACATCGGGGAGTTTGGGGGCTTTGGCATGTGCAGAATCATCAGTCCCTGGATAGAAGACTTAGCACTGGGATGACATCAAACATCCTCGTCAGGATCATGATGTTCACATGCAGCTGACCTGAAAAGTGAAAGATGCCCTTGACATACGACCCTTGCAAATGCAAAGGCGATTTTACCAAGAACAAGGATAAAATGCGTGGATAACTCCCCCTGATGGGCCTAAGGGAAGGGGTAAGAAATGGTTTGTGTTGTCCTCTGTTAGTTAAAACCTTTTGGACTTTGCTTCCACCTCACTGAAGAAGGCTGCTGATGCAAAGGGTGATATTTGCCTGCAATCTTTCCCTGGGAAGTAATTAGTTTCCATTTAGAGGGATGACAAATTGATCGGGCAGGAATCTCACTGAGCTCTGAATTGAAGCTAAACTGTGATAGCTACAGCTCTGGCAAGTTGGGTTTGTAAGTCTGTCAATGCATTTTACAGTTTCAAAATTCAATCACCCAACAGCAGGAAAGACATTGCTTTAAAAAAAAAAAAAAAAAAAAAAAAAAAAAAAAAAAAAAAAAAGGGGGGGGGGGGGGAGAACCACCAAAGCCTACACTTCCTCCTGCAAGTTCATTATCGCCTCTCTAAAGCATGACGGTGGTGTGAAATGGGTTAGACGCACGGATGCCTCTGTTAACGGCCAAAGAAAAAAAAGTCGCACATCATTAGGAATGGAATAAACGATACCGAGGCACAGAGCAGAAATGATTTGATTAGCAATTTCCAGTTTTGAAAAGACCTGGAAGAGAACCAAATGACTATACAGAAGGTGTGATGGAGTTCTTAATTGCTGTAACTGCACAGGGAGACTCGATGATTTGTGACATATAATACAGCACAGTACGCTAACGCTAATAACTGTTAATTAACTGCAGCAATGATATACTCTCAAAATGCACATACAAGTTACCATAATTTCTAGATTAAAAGCTGCCATGTTAGAAGCCAAAGGCAGAGGGAGGAAGGCAGCAGAGGGAGAGTGGGGGAAAAGAAGAAAGTGCAGAGCGAGACAGAGCATTTTCCCTTTTTTTGAAACCCTCTTTGAGTACGGCTGACATCTCACCCAGAGCAAAGCGGCCAGAAAGCACTAGGAAGAAAAAAATAATACTCCTGCTGAAATGCGAAACAGTTCCTGAACGAACCTCTCCCTCCAGAGCAGCAGTTATTAATTCTGAAAGGCTGTTGTTGCACCAGGCCATCTGGCTGCGCCGTAAAGAGTTCAGCGGCTGCTGCTGAGCTAAGATTCCTGTCGGCTCCCATTCGCCCCAGTGACATTATTCACTCGCAAATGTTATCGCACCATTTTTTTCCCCATCACTGCTGTTTGTGAGTCGCTTTATTTATTTGCTGGCTGTTTCTTACACTGTCCGGTGCAAAACGGGCTCTGCCAGGAGCCTCCGGGAAGCCGAGGGACACAGCCTCGTACAAGGGATGCCCAGCAGTGCATTCCGTCCCGAAGAGCTGTGCTGGGAGGCAGCACTTTGGAGAGGCTGCAGGACTGACAGCCCGGGAGCCTGAAGGCTTCTATTTATCCCCCAGCAGGCAGCGCACAGACACACTCCCACACGCTGTCCTTCACCGGTGCGCGTAGATGGGAATCACATGATGATTAGCTGTCCGGAATTGGTAAAACATTTTCTCTTTCAGATCAATAATAATAAGCAGGAGGCTAAGCCAGGTATCGGGCGTGCAACGCGCAAGTCCCATTCTGTTCTTCCCGCAGAGCTGCTAGCCAGCCCCAAAAAGAAATCTCTTGGCGTGCTTCCCCTTCGAACTTCTTTCAAATGCAACAGATCTGCAGACAGGCTATTTAAATGTTACCGTCAGGCTGATCTTGTACCAACCCCAACACATCAATTATCCTGTGGATGGGAAAGCTCACAGGCTTTGTTCTTCACTCGGAGCACCCACTGTAACGTGCTCTTTCTGGAGAGCCTCCAAAGGAGTTAAGGGAAGTGCTCCGCATTTTGGGAGGCTTTGCTCTCCCTGCCACCATGGGACAAGTTCAAATCTAATCCCTGCAGTAAACAGCAGGAAAGCAGAAAACAAACACACAAACCAACCTGAACATCTACATTTCATAGCACCAGTGTTTGCTAATATGCACCAGGACACAAAGGATGGCAACGATAAGAATACAGACACGGAGCAAAGGGGGAAAAAAAAAGGACTAACAGACTCGCTCAGCCTCTCTATCCTCCACATTCACACTAATGCAATGTGTTGAGAGCATGTGTGAAGTCTATCTATCATTTTAACATCGAAGTGCCTTGAAAAATATTAAGGGTAAACTTCGCTGTCATTCCAACATATGGCAAGACACCGAAATACAGACGTATCCTGAAGAAACTGGAGAATTTGAATGAATACCTTGTTTTACTGAGGAGTGCATTGCTTTTATATCTCCTAGTTTTACATCCACCTCCTCGACCCCCAGTCTTTTTCTTTGACTCCTGTTTCTTTCAAGCTAATAAACCAACCCTCCTTCAAGACCTGCAGCAGCACGGTATGGATGTATACAGCAGAAAGGAACAAGACAAAACAAGGTTATAATTACATCCCAATAAAATAATTGACTTCCATCTACCAAAAGGAGAGGGTATGTTTTTATCTTAGGCTTCTCCAGCACTCTGCCCAAATGTAAATGTCTACAGGATGGCATTTTTATCCTTTACCTTAGCAGCAGAATGACACTGCTGGGACAGCCCTTTCCCTTCCCTCACCTCTGTTTCTTCCAGGCCTCCTAGCTGTCACATCACTCCCGATTTTGCTCCCATGACCACAGCCTCTAAATAATATTGCTGCTTCTTTACCACCTAACACAGAACTTTAAAACCGATTTAAATCTGAAATGAATGCTGTGAATACCGGTCCATACGCAAGACAGACATTTAATAACCCCCTTGGGAAAGAAAAGCTTCTGTAACTGCTCAAATGCATCCTGTGGGGATGTCAGCCTGGAGTGAAAGATTCTTAAAGACTTTCTGTGTGACAGCATCACACCCTCTGAGAGTCCCAGGTGCCATTAGGGGGGAGGAGGGGACTACAGCAGACTTACAGAATTGAAGAATAATCAGCCTCAGGTATTAATGTTTTGCTTTAACATGTAAAGGATAAGACACTGAAACCGCACGATTTGGAGAACAGTGGGTGTTAATAAGGCATGAAGCTGCCTTCCCGATTCGGTACCCTCTGTTTGGGAGGATGCTGGTGCACACACGGTCCCACACAACGTGTGACCACCAACAGGCGGTGTGACGGTGGGGGCTGCCAGGAGGCTGGGTCCTCCTCTCAGCTACACTGGTGGGAACTGGAAGCAGCTCCCCGTGTTATTCCCACCCTGCAGCGCTTCAGCCACCCCTCTCACAGGCCTTGCAGTTCAGCACCGCAGTGCCCTCGGTCCCAGATCTGTGACACCGCTGATTTTATGGCAGAAAACATTTTCCATATCTGATGGGGAACGGGAGGTAAAGGGGAGGTCCCTTTCCAGACTTTCCCACTCTGAACCTGGGCTTTGTCTCAGCACTACAAAAACAAAGACTTGAACAGGACAGCTTGGCACCCGTGCTAGCACAGGGGGGAATTAGGCTTTCCAACTTGCATTTTTTTGCATTTGAAATATTTCCCCCATAATTAAAAGCATTTTTTTTTCTTTTGTCACAAGATGAAATTCCTTTGTGCAGAAAACCAAAGCAAAGCCTATATATTACTTACTTCTTGCTCTAAGCCTTACTTTCCTGGAGATTAGATGCCTGATAATCCCTAACTAAGTCAGGGCTAAGGGCAAGGCTGCCCCTGAGCCCGAGCTGTGGTTTGCTCACTGCCAGGTTGTGACAGACCCCTGGGGAGCCCCAGCCTTGTCCAAGGGCTTTTCTGCTTATCCCAGGCACTGGAAAACCCTTCTCCTGCCCTGGCTCCTGCGAGGGCACCTCTCAGCACAGCAGTACCCCTCCAGCTGTGTGACAGTCACTCATGGGAACTTCTTTCTTTAGTTGCTTTCCCCTTTAGCCTGCCTTGAGTTCTGGGTGACCTGAAGGCAGCAGAACAGAGAGGCCCCTTCCCTCGCGGAGCCTGGCTGGTGTCCGAACAGGAGGGCTGGGATGCTGCCATCGCTGTCCCAGCCACCCAGCACGGTCCCTGGCGCATCAAAAGGACAAGGTGAGCATCCGGAGGATGCTGGCAGAGGGACAGGCAGAAGCAGGAAGCCTTTAGGGCATGCAATGAGCCCCTGGGACAACACCTGCACTGCAAGCACTGTGACAGGGCTTGTCCCACGGGTGCCCACCACGTCCCATCAGCCGCTAGCTGCAGCTCCGCAGGCATTCCGCTGCTCGCGCCTTCGGTCCTCACCCATCTTGTGGGATAAAGCCCTCGGCTTCCGAGTGCTCGGCCTGGGCTATTTGCTTCGTGCCTCATCTTTGGCTCGTGCCGTTCTCTGTTTCTCTGCTCCCCTCTGGCCCTGTCTCTAGCCCCAGCCCAGGGATGAATTTCATCCCCGGCCCCCCAGCTGACACACATTTATGCCAAGGGAAAATCCCGCTGGGGCGCAGAAGTGCAGCCTCCTCCAGCTGCATGAAATACTGTATCCTTTCACTTACTACAATCACATAGGTATTTTCTGCCCCAGATGGAAACAAATATCTTTTATTAAGATCTGTTTTAACCAAATGCATCTATAAAACAAAAGAGAAAAATATTTGAGGTTTGCGGTGGTTGGAATCTGTGCATAGAAAATTAATGCTTTGACATATATTTTGCGCTTAATCTTTTGTGGCAACTTTTTTACATTTGTAAGAGTTATGGATTTTAAAAGTCACAGCTAAGATTGCTTAATGAGCATTCACCACCCTGGAAGTGGAAGCAAGGCTGATGTGGTTTAGTCAGCTGTTAGCTTTATTGCCTCTCTTCTGTACTAAAAGTGACAAGTTGAACACATTATAGAGAGCTCAGATGTGTTATGTAGATGAAGCCTGCAGCAATATCTGCCTGCTCTCTATTATTTATGATGTCTATATAATACAATGGACTGAGATTTAAGCCATTGTGATGCAGTTTGTTTTCCAGGGTTCTAAAGTACAGCACATTTTACAGAGAATTGCATCTCTGTTACATATTAATCAAATCCATCTTACATGCAGCTCTTACACTGTAAACTAAAGGGAAAGAAAGATTAAAGCGCTTGGCTTTTCCTCAGCTGTCAAGGACTGGCAATAAAATAATAATAAGGGCTTCTAAATAATGTGTGTGTGACAGGCCTTTGCTCAGTTGTACAGTCCTTTATGGAGGTTAACTACAAAATAAGTTCCAGTGAGTGATTGAGAACAGGCGAGTGTGTAATACTGTAATGCCAAGCCCTGCATAATTCTTTGCAAAGTTCATTTGCAGAAATTCTCCCAACTTGACAAGGCAAAGTTGTTGCTGGCCCAGGCGTTCGGCAGGGGTGTGAAGAAGTTAACTCCTTGCGCCCGTGGTTCAAAATCCTGGCCTTTTGAACTTGCTTCAGCTGTTGCCTATTAAAACAGAAAACTCCACTCCAGCAACAAAAGTCAGCCTTGCTGGGCTTTTTATTACTATTATGGAAGTCATGGGAAAGTTATTTTATTATAAAATATATAAAACTCTGTAGAGGTCTGTGGTTTTGGATTTTTCTTTTCCATCATTAGTTGGGGTTTTGAAGATCAAGAGGTGGAATTTCTAACAAAAGCCTAAATCACTGGAAGTTTTTAAGATGGTATGGGTTGTGGAATTTATTGGATTTTTAATTTTTTATTTCTTTTGCCTTTCCTCCCTTGGCTTTTTCTGCCAGGCAGCCTTTTAAACGTTCGTACGTCTGCTCTGCCTTATTACCCCCTCAGCAGCAGGGCTCAGCATGCCGCAGCCTGCAGGTGGTCTGCCTGCTCCCCATCAGGTTATTTATCCGGAGCGCCAGTGTGACGGAAGCGAACACGGGGGCTGCCAGGAGGCGGTCGAGACCGTCACGAGGCTCAGCCAGTGACAAGGCTCAGGGCAGGGAACCCAGTGTTTTAGCGGGGCTGGCACTGACTTTGCACGTGGCCGCAGGTGCCACCGCTGCCCTCAGACGGGGACGGCGATCAGTCTTAGCAGGGCCCTGAAAGCTGCGGGTGAGAAATCACCGGGTAAAAGCTGAGCATTGCTCTTAAGCTGCACTCCAGCACAGGAAGGAGAAATAAAGCAGAGGAAGGCATAAGGATATGTGCGTGAGGGTTTGGCAGCATGTACAGACACTCCTGCAAGCCCCAGTGATGCCTTCAGTCGCTCTGCACTAGGGCTGAGGGGTCCAGCCCTGCCCGCAGCTGCCACGGTCAGAGGGGGCCAGACCCCTGCAGCCCCCGGCCAGGTCGGCTCCAGCTGCCCGGGAACCTCTCCTGTAGGCAACGTGCAACAGTGCCTTCAGGGCACTGCAAAGCTTTAGTGGTTTTGCAAACTGGGAGCTGCCACTGGTAACGCTTCGGCTACTGGAAACAAATGGGAATCCAGACCAGGACTGGTGTTCTGGAGAAAGAGGTGGGGGTTTGGGGGTGGGGTTTGGCTCACCTGTAAGCGAAACAGGAGAAGTGTGCAGTGATTTGAGGGCCACTAACACCGCTGAAGGAGGTTAACAAATCAAGGAAAGGGCAAACTAATTTGAGGCTTCAGGGCACCATCTGGTTACTGCGAGGAGTCAGGCAGAATTCATGTCCCCCTTGTTTACACCACAGGCTACCAACAGCTCTGCACTATTTTCTGCCACCCCCACTTCACAGAAACATCATTTGTTTCCTTGCTGATCTAATACACCAGGGCAAATTCAATGTTTGCTCTCAAAGAACTGCCTTAAAATGCTATTATACATTTCCCCTGGGTCAGGGTGGTATTTGAAGTACACTGTCATGAAAAGGAGATGCTTCCTAGCATTTTCTCTATCTTCTTTTTCACAGACCTGTTGGAATTCTAGGGTGGGATTTCCCAGCCTGTTTTTCACAGCGATGCTCACGCTGGGACTCCTCAGGAGCAGGCAGGTGTTGCCACCACCTGAGCACTTCACAGTGTGGGTGATGGATTTTTATTATTAATTTTTTTTAACCAAAAAACAAACAAACAAACAAAAAACATTTAAAGCCTGAACCCAAATCTAAGCAAATTCCTTCATAATGTCCCCATGGCTCGGGTTCATTCCTGCTCACACCCAGCCTCCTGCAGTGCATGGCCACTGTCTTTAAGAAATTTAGTTCTAAATGACACTACTGCAGAGAGGAAACGAGCTTTCTTTATGGTGTCCTGTGTATCAGATAACATCTGGAAATTAGTAAACAAGCACGAATGCCCTGAGTTCTTTTTTTTTTTTTTTTCCTGTTGTTGTTTGTTTCTGTTGTTTCCTTTCAATTAGCTGAACCTTTGCAAAGTACATCTTTAAACCTTATTCCTGCTGTGACTATGCCTGAAATAGCTGGAGCTCGCTGTACGACTGCCCTGACAGTTTCCATGATATTGGCACTTTTTCTTAAAGGCCCTGAAACTCCCAGACTCCCAAGACCAGACTGGGCTCTGAACTGTCATATAAAACACAGAAAAAGGAAATTCTTCTCCCCATGATTCGAAGCAAAAGCTTGACCACACTTGTGGCTCAGCCTCCCACCAGAACAAAACAGAGCACCCAACACTCAGTACTTCAAAAAGCTCATTATTTTAAGTAAGTCTTCCCATCCCCTCAGGGCTGTCAACACTGAACTTTCCCACTCTCTGGAAGCCACCTTCCAGCCTCTCACTGCCTTTTGGCGGTGTCTACCAGGATGCAGAAGAAGAAATCTCCTTGAAGAGGGGGCTGCCAAGACGAGCCGTCTAGGCTTCTAATTTTCCCAAGTGAATGGGAAAAGATGCTATTTGGAAATGGATCAAAACTCCATTGAGAGGAAAAAAATGACCCTGCCTTCCAGCAGCTCTGAAGGGTTCCTCAGCCCAAATATGGGAAGTTCCTGAAACGAAGCTCGGCGTCAGCGAGATGCCGTCTGAGTCCAAATTGGTAACTGGGGGACAGTCATTTCCATTCCTGTGTAAGCAACACTTAAAAGGATGAATTAGGGCTGGCCACATAGAGGAGCAGGCTGGTTTCTTTTGCTTTACATGGAAAGTGGCCTTCATGCCACCTGACACTCAGAGATCACTTCTCAGGCTATGGGAAATGAGCTGGGAAAACACAAGCGCAAACCTCCTGTGGTTTATATGTCTGCGTCAGGCGAGCCGTGCAGAATGCAAAGGCAAACCTTTCAATTCCCCCTTCTCCCCAGCCCTGAAAGCAAGCACAGTGCTCCATTCAGCAGGGGATTTACCGCAGGGTTTGGAAAGCACTAAGTGTTAGACGAGAATCTTGCCCTGACTGAACCTACTTATAAACCCTTACATTAATAGGCAGCGCTGTGAAGAGCCAATAGCGCAGTGTGCGTGGAACAGCGCTGTAAGTCACGGCGCAGGTTTGCTGAATGAGCTTGGGACCAGCTGCATCCCTTTACTCCCTCAATAACACACTGATATGGGCACATTTATTTTCCTGTTGAAGCAGCTCACAGAATAAATGTGCATCCCATCCAAGGAGAGATTATTGTGGGAGCAGATGTATGCTATACAGCAAATAGTAAACTTATGGAGCCCTAATCCGATACAATACAATTTAGTTTCGTATAAATCCTTTGAAGAAAGTACCACAAAGCGCTTACAGCAGCAGAGAGGAGCCCGCCGCGCTGGCCGTGGCAGTGGGGAGCCCCGCGCAGGTCCTGCCGCTGACCCCACCTGATCACTCCGTTTGCACACCCTGCTCCAGCTCATCCAGCTGGAACCCAATGCGCTGACCCTCTCCGAGACCCCAGCCTCAATTCCTGCTGGCAAAGTGCTCGGAGATCCCGGGGCAGACAGGGCCGTGCCGCTATTAGCGCCGGTACGCTGACCTGGCACGTCTGGGTCAGCTGCTCCCAGCCAGGGCAAAGTGCACAGGGAAACAGCGCTGAGTCCGAACCCCCTGAAATTTAACAGCAGTGAATTTAACGAATTCATGCGGGCTGCTAATGACAAGGCAAAAATGGAAATCCAAAGTAGCGGGGGAAGGTGTAATAGCCTAGCACTTAGCACTGGCAGGAGAGAAAAGCAAATCAGTCATTTCTAAGGGGCGACCTGAGGAGAGAAGTGGCTCAGGGGAGAGAAGGGAGAGCTGTTCCAGTTAAACGGGCACAAGAGAAAGATCAGCCCCCAGCTGTGGAGTGCTCAGAGAGAGGGGAGGCCGAGAGGAGCAGGGAGGGGGCAAGATGCAGCAGACCCGCATGAGTACGTCAGGGAGCTGGGCCGAGGCGAAGCTACATGGAGCACAGAAACCCAGAAGATGCGTCGTCTTTATAATTGAAGATGAGCAGTAAGAGGCAAGCAAATTTAATTGGAAATGTAAGGGCTTCCTGTTTTACATCCTTTGCTTTAAATCTTAGTTGAGAATCAGCACATGGCACTGCAAACAAAAAACGCCCCTCACCAAATGCAGCTTGCTGCAATCTCTGTCTTGCTGGATCTTGCTTTACATAGTCCATAGCCCAGTGCTATGTCTTGTGCTGATTATTCAAGAGCCATTATGATATCAGTGAATGTCTCTGATTGCATTTAATTCAAGTGTGCCATATATTTTGAATTCAACTTGCTCTAGCAATCCCTAGCTCTCCCTCCCCCAAAGTATAACAGATCATTTAGAACCGTGCAGGTCACATCCTGAGCTGTAGGTACTAACCGTGTCATTTCTTCCTCTCCTAGGGGCTTTAAATCCTGCAACTGCTGCCCTGCCAGCAGGAGAGGTGACCCCACATTTGTCCTGCTCATCGCTGGCTAATAACCATTAGGGACAATGGCGAAGCTCCCACCTGCTGCCCAGGAGGAGTGCAGCTCGCTCCCAGCAGGACGCCGGTGCTGACATCTCCTCTCCTTTTCATTACGGGCTTTTGTCACACTCACACCCCCAGAAACTGCTCGGGAGGGCTGTGGGGGAATGAAGCTGCAGTGACAAAGTGGGTCCTACCCTTCGCAAGTTAGCAAACACGGGCGAGGACCGAGGCTGCACGAGCACGCCTCTGCATCGATGACCGGGCAGCTGCCTCGTGTTCCTCCTTGGATGGGGACGTGGGCTAAAATAGGGTGAGAGGAGCACCCAGGGATACTTGCCCGATGTGGTGCAGATCTAACACACACGGCTCGAACACAAGTCAGCTTTTTCTCTGAGGTCTGCTCCAGGCAGCTCCCAGCCCCTTGGGCCACAAGTTCTGCCACAACATCCCCATCTTCAGCCCCTTGGCAGCGCCTGCCTGCACAAACCACCCCTTGTGGCGCCTGCGACCAGGCAGACGGCTCCAGTTCCCTCCCTGGGAAGGGACCAAACCCTGCATCCCTAGGTTTTGGTGCAATATGGGGCGGTGGACATAAAAAGCAGCTTGGCTCTGCTGGAAGACCCTCAGCCGGCATAAATAAGCTGACGCCAGCGGCGCTTTGCCAGTTTGCTCCAGCTGAGGCTACGGCGTTCGCTGTATCTGTATTTTCACACCAGCCCATTGTAAGTCTCTGCCTCGCGCCTCCCTGAAACAGCAGCAGCCCAGCCCCACACTGCAGTGAAGTATTAACTCATACTGAACACAGTTTGTCTCCGAGGACCCTCTTGGCCCCTTCGTCATCCTGTGCTGACATTTTAATCGCGCTTTTGTGGGAGCCGGCTGGCAGTTTGTCATCAGGAATGGCGCGGCGAGGGGCCAGCGCGGGCTGCTCGCTGTGGCGGCTGCCGAGGGAAGCAGCCCATTCTGACAGACTGAGCAATAATCTGAACTTACTGCGCTGAGCCTGTGGGACACCAGCCGGGCCGCTTTATCTTCTTCATTAAAGTGCGCTCAAAAAAAAAATCCATTTTCCTTTAAAGTCTCAGGAACAGATGGAGTAAAATTAATTGCGCCATTAAGTCCCGATAGACAATACCAGAGTGGTTTTCTTTCAACAGTGCATGTGTGTTACAAAGTGCTCTTCGTAAAAGGCAATTACTGCAACATTTGCCATAAAATAAAGGTTGCTTTAATGGGCAATAAACACAGGCTTCAAATTTTGTATGAAATGGGTCTCCAAAGGGCGCTGTTATAGGCAGCTCAAAGGCACAACTGACTTTAGTATTTCTGCTCTGGCTCCAGCTCAGCTAGCTCGGAGAACAATGATTTCCACCCTTGGATATTTTCTGATGGAATTATGTATGCGGTGTCGGCTCACGGCTGGGCGTTTCGATCCTGCTTCTGCTGGGCAGGAAATGGTGGCGGGATGGCCTCCAGCTCCGGCCGGCTGCCGGCCCTCGGCCGCGGAGCGGGGACGGGCAGGCAGAGCCACGTGGCGGGGAGCCAGGGCACAGGAGGAGGAGAGGGCTGACGCCAGGGCTGGTTCTGGCGAGCAGAAAATCATCAGGCCCCGCTTCCTGACATCGGATCCTTGCCAGTCCCAGTTACCAGTGGGTTTGATGCAAAGCCTGACGTTTATTTATATTTCTTTTTAGAATCGTTTGACAGAAAGTACACCCTGGAAAATGGATACCACATCCTTGCAAATACAAGGAGGGGACTATAAAAATGTGTGTGGGCGGTGTTGAGAATACAAGAGACAATGGCGTTTCTCTGTTTTTTGCTCTCTGGGCACTAAAACCCCAAACCAGCCCTTACCCCACCAAATCCCCATCAAACGGCTCCTTACGGCACTGCCAACAGGTCTGCTGAACGAGCCTGATTGGTGTCCTAATCAGAAGCAAAACAACAACTCCACATTGCTGGCACCAGAAGGTGCATTGTGTTTGTCGACTTAACAGCCAGCCTCACCCTGCGATGCAAACACTTCCAGTGCACAAATTCCAGGCCAACAAAACCACCAGCGGTGTGGACACAGACGCCTTGCAGAACCTGCACGCTCCTCCTCCGGCGACCGCTGACCTGCCAAAAATGCCCTCCTCCTGAGCGCGCGGGGCTGTCCGGCACAGGCACGTGCCCGTGCTGCTGGCTAGGAGCACAGCTTCTGTCTGATTCAGCCTTGCTCGGATTTATTTGAAGAGGAGGGGAAATCATTTCAATTCATTGTATTTTCACATTCCAGTAATTACAAAGCGAGCATGACATATAAATGATCCATTAATTGAAATATGGGCTCTATGAGCTCCAATATTTATAGTGTAAATCCATATTTAATTAAATAAAGCCAATAATGCTCATTTCAAAGGGAACATTGAAGCTTTTTATTTAACCATGTAGTTGAGGCTGTACGTGCTCGTTTCTCATTGACCCCTTTTAGCAGATCACCGTGGCTGAGCGAGGTGGGGCGGCTACGTGGGGCGCGGGCTGGCGAAGCGGGCTGGGCTGCGAGCCCTCCTGCTTCCAGGGCCACCTCGCATCCCTGCTCCCGCACACCGCTGCCTCGTGGTAACAGCATCAGTCAGCACCTCTGACTGAGCAGCTTTAATCACCCACTTAATTGCCTTAATCGCCTTTTACATAACTAAGAAATCACAACACTGCAATTGTCTGACTCTGACACACAGTAACATCAGGGGTGTGACACTAATGACGTAATTATATTAATTGCTGGGGGCTAATGTTTTAGGATCTCAGAGAAACCGGCGCTAACCCCAGAAACCACCACTGCCCCCAGGGCACACACCGCAAATAGCGCAGAGGCCAACAGCAGCGGTGTGGCTGAGCACAGACGACAAAGTGGGGTTTGCGTCCGCAACCAGAGTAAGTCTGCGTGCCTCTCACTGCCCTGGGACGCTAAGGAAGTCCTCGCACACTTTGAAAATATGTATATATGTCTTAAATATATATTATTTTCTTTGATACCCATTCTTGAAGTAACATTTCTGGACTCCCTGGGAGAACTGCTCAGTGCACAACTGGAAAGAGCCCCAGGCAAGCCACGTAGCCCTGGCCATTGACGAGGTGATACAAGTGCTGTGCTCGCTGCGTATGGGGCTCTTCCTACTTCCTTGAGGAGGTTTTTCACAATGTTATCAGACTTTACTGTAACAATATTTTCCTTCATTTGACCAGCATTTGGATGCTACTTTCCTTTAAAGAGAATTCTGCCCCATTTCTCCTTGCAGCACTACCAACTCTCCATGCTACGGTGCTTATAGACTTTAAATACGACTTTATTCCCTGCTTCCATTAGTAGCCAGCTGGCAACGTTACCACTTTTGTTTTTTTTGCAAAACAAGGGGTAGTGTGCACAGGGTGGCTTTCCTCCAACACAAGCAGAAACAAGGTGTTTGCATAGGTGCAACAAGGTACGGGCGGCAGGAGCAGCCCTCTGTGCTGACAGGCACCGGGACGGTGCTGGGGTTGTGCAACGCGCCTTGTGGGGTGGCACTGGCTGGATGAGAAGCCCTGCAGCCTTCTCACTCAAAGGGCTGGTTGTGTATCAATTTACACTGCCAATGCAAATTTTTTAACAAGTTGATGGGTGAGTTTGTCCCAGCAAACTTCATCCTGGAGGAGGCATAATCTGTCATTTCACAGCTCGTATAAAGCCAGCAGAGAGCACAAAAGCCAACATAAACTCCTATCACATGCTTTGGCTAACCGGACAGAAATGTAGCCACATAAATACACCTGACTCACATCAAATTAATACTGCTGGGTTTCTCCAGGAATGTGCCACTCCGGTATTACACATACTGCAACTATGGCCTTGGCATGCTCATGTATCCCAAAACACACCCTAAAAGCGGGGAGGAACAGGATTAGAGTACAGGCAAGAAACTTGCTGACAGCATATGGAGAATAATCATTAGCAAGCCCGAGCCTCAAATTTTCAGCTCCTGTTTGTACAGAATTGATGCTGAATTGATTCCTGTAGCTTGATTTACCTCTCCAACATGCAGCATGCACCTAGACTGGGTTTTGAAAAGGACTCAGTGCAAAACCAACTGACCTCTTGCACTGTCCCCTACCCTCATGAAACAAAGAGTAAGACCCAAGTGGTCATTCTCATCTAAGGCTTGAGTAAGCCCCGCACAAGCTTGGCCTGCCTCACGCACCTAGAGGACATGCAGTAGGCTGACTGCACGTTACTCCATACCAGAAACTTAAAGATCTGACCTCACGGTGAGCAGTCACCTTGCAAGGCAAGGTGGCAGTGCCCTGGTGTCACCGTCCCTCCCGGGGGAGGAATTCACTGGCCGGGTTCAAACCTGCCCGAATCCGGAGCTCAGGCCCCCAGGTAGGCCTGGCCTCTGGCAGTGAAGGCAGCAGCACAAAACCAGAGCCCCTCCGTGCTGTGCTGGTCAAATGGTCAGGTTAGCTCTGATGACAGCTAAGGTCATGGCATGATAGTATCTGCAGGGGAAAAAAATCACGTAATTCATGTCAGAAGCACCATTTTTGCTCTTTCCAGCTCCATCCTTGCCAATGACAGAGTGCATGAGGTAAGCAGACACCTCTGAAAGCCGTATACAGCAGCGAATAGAGGTTTTATTACTTGTAAAGCTTCTATTTACAACACTGCCACTATCTCAAGAGGTAGACAGGAGTCCTCAGTATGAGATGCATGAAATAAACAAGATGCTAAGAGCTTTCATGGCTTTTTAGTGCTAATGACAATTAATAATAAATGGATACTGCAATAATCTATTCTGTGAAAGTCTTCACAGGCACACAACTTGCTTCCTGCACCCCATGCTCCTCCCGGCAGCTGGCATCGTAAGCCACCGACTCGGGGGAAACTGAGGCACGTACAAGTTAAGGAAGTACAATAGCAATGACGGGAAGTAAAATAAATGAACTGGATAACCACGATACCCAAGTATAGCTAGCATTTAGCTGAGGTTTTAAGCAAAATACGCTAACCTTTCAGTCAGTGGCTGTTGCAAGGTTTGCTTTCTGTTTCTGCAAAGCAGCAGGTGTAAATGCCCCCATCTTCGGAGCCTTCCGCGCCTTTCTGAGTAGTTCTCAGATGGGAAGAAGATATACAGGGGGAAGGCAGACCTAGTGAAATCCCTGGGTCCTACAGTTTGCATGGTTAGATTGTGGAGCTTGTTAACGAAGGAAAAAAGGACAGGATCACACGCACAAAAAATAAAACCCAAATAAATCTGCAAAATTCCCCAGTCTCCATAAGGGTCTTCACCTTTGCTGTTCTGCATTGTTGAATTCATAGATGTCGAATTCTTTATCCCTAGGAAGCTAATTATTATGAAAGGTCAAAATAAATAGCCACACTCGTACATAAAGCTGTTGTTAATATAAAGAAGTAGACATCTCCAATTTGCAAGCTATTTTGTTGTTATAATTACACAGCTCCTTTCGCCAGAGAGTTTGCAACCATTTGGTTTAATTATGAACTAAAGAGAAGAGGAGGGGGGAGGAAGGACGGCCGTGCCCCTGCAGAGCGGCGCTTCCCCAGGTGCCACAAGGCAGCGAGCTGAGGATAAGTGGAAATCAGCTCTCAGGAGCTTCCTTGAACACTTGCCCAACAGAGAGAGAAAGACGCTGTGGGGCCAGGCAAGCAGTTACCCAAGGGTTAAGCACGCAGCCCATTAGAAATGTCCTTCAGTTCTGTGTCTGTTTTTCCTTACAGAACATTAAGCTCAGTGGGGCAGTCAGAAACCCCTGTGGTGCCCCCATTAAAAAAGATCAAGTTGCACATGTCGATATCACAGCTTCACCCATACTGTAATTTGTCTGACAGCAGCTAATGCTGCTGGTGGTGGCCAGGGAAGCCCAGGCTGCCTTTTAAAGAGAAAGACTCAAATCCCTTTAAATAAAAAAAGTCTGTGGTCAGACAAACTGCTTAGCGACAGAGATGCAATCAGTGCTTCTGCCACTCCTCCCTCCCACTGGAAGCGGGATAAAGCCCGACACACTACAAAATAATCCCCGTAAAGGCACTGCCGGAGCATGGACAAAATGCTGGGGTGCAGTCAAAGCATAGTCCTTTTTTTTTTTTTTTTTCTCTCTTCTTCTTTTATTTTTTTTTTCCTTAATGCCAAAGGCATTAAAAGAGATGAAAACCACTCCATTGAGCTAGGTGAAACGTTAATCCATTGGCCTTACTTTGCTGGGAAGCCAGGGTTTGAATGAGGCCCAAGGCATAAATGAAATGAGTTTAGTGATCTCAGTTTAATTCTTAATAGGCCACAACAGGCATTGCAGATACAGAAGATACAATATTAGGAAATCAACCCCTTTCAGAATTGTTTTTTCCTTTCAGCTAACGAGGGTCAGGAGAGAATTAATACGGAAACTAAAACCTTAAGCCAACCTAAATAGCTCTCTCTATCCAGCTCAGGAGAAGGAAGAGCCGGGGGTGCTGCCAGCTCACCCCGAGCTGAGGAGCTGCTCGGCAGCGCAGCAGACACCACAAAGGCTGATCTGCCAAAATGTAGGGCCCTACTGAAATGTAGCAGATTTTGAATCCAGCCTACATAACTGCACACCATGGGACTTTGGACAGTCCCACCAAACCCTTGCTTTTGTAGTGCTGGTAGGGCCACTCCTGCTGTCAGCTCCTTGGAAGCTATGGATACCTCCAAACACGCTGGAGTGGGAGGAAGGAAAACCACTCAAATTCCCATCCCTTAACTAGGATCATCCTTAGAAAAAAGAGCACCAAGGATGCCGGGTAGAGGGGCACTTCGATCATGTTTACATGGGAATTTTAGTTCCTTTTGGAGTTTTCTTCTTTTCTCGTTGTTTCAGTGGATGGATTTACTGGAGGTCTCAGGTGGAATGTCGAGCCTCCTGAATGGAGATATTTTGCAAACACCACCTGTCAGTACTGAGAAAGATCAATTTTGCTTTGTGGGAGGGTAAAGAGTCACTTTTTCCTTCTTAGAAATAAAAAAGAAAGAATGCATGAAGACAGGATAACAGAGCCTAGAAGAAAACCTACAGCAAAACAGCTAGTCAGAGAAACTTCACAAATGTAAAATATTTTCAAGTACAATGTTGAAGTCCAGCTTTGAGCTCCTCACAGACCTAACCCCCCAGGTATGCCACAAAAGCTGAACTGTAGCTCTGCTGGGTGCGCTAAGGCACTGTCTTCCAAAACCTTCACCATTTCTCTAAGCATCTCCCTGCCGTTTGGCGATGGTCTCATTGCTCTGCCTTTTCCCATACCCTGCTCATCGGGAGCAGACCGCCTGGCCTCTCAGCAGACTGACACCATCGGAGGGCTTGAGCTGTTTTCCCTTTCCTGTCAGACACAGCTCAGCCATGCGTGCAGGACACCCCAGGCATGAGGAAGAGGCATGAGGAAGGGTGAGCAGCCAAGAGAAGCGACTGCAGCACCAGGCTACTGCCCCGG
This sequence comes from Oxyura jamaicensis, assembly GCF_011077185.1. Classification (NCBI taxonomy): domain Eukaryota; kingdom Metazoa; phylum Chordata; class Aves; order Anseriformes; family Anatidae; genus Oxyura; species Oxyura jamaicensis. Next base: position 1,539,977 of record NC_048911.1, read on the forward strand.
GGAAGCCCGTGGCTGCCTGCTTCTTTACAGACCCACACCACGCTCCTTTCCTCTCGCACCCCGGAGGCAGGAGGCTCTCATGCTGGCTCCCGAGCTCCACAGCGCAGCCCCCTTCCCACCGCTGGATCCCACACCAAGCACAGCACGGTGCCACGTCACCCCTGTGAGCCCCTCCATTCAAAAACCTGACTTGAAGGATACCAGGTGCAACACCCAGAAATAACAAAAGGAAAACTCCCTCCCCCGGAGCCCGCCAACACCTCCAGCTCAGTTCACTACGACAACAAAAAAAGGAAATGGATAGCCTAAAGAGCGCCACAGACATAAATCCTTCAGGAGGCTGTCTTATCTCACCACGCAGAAATTTAATCACCCAACTCACTACACATCAGGATGGTGAAATACATCTTAGTCTTGATGCCTGCAGAAAACAAGTTCTTCTCTTAAAAGGTGGTAGCAATGATGTATTAGGTGTATATATATAGCCATCACTTTTACAGAACTGTGCGGTAACAGCATTTCCAGCCTGGTGGCCTAATGAATACATAAAACGTGGTGTCCATGGTTTGATACAAAAGCATTAAAGCTGGTAGTGGATGGCGCCGTTATCATTCAATCCATGATAGCACCAAGGGAATAGGAATAATTTAGAAGTTTACCTAACAAATTATAGGCCTGCTTGGCAATGCATTTCTAGTACAAAACGCCTTCAGCTAGTATTGAGAAGTCATTTCTGAACTGAGCGTGCTACAGGGTTGACTCCGGCTGTTTTTGGTTACAGAGGGAGCTGGAAGTACACTGCTGAGGGTGAGCTAGCTGAACCTTGCTGTGCCAGCCGGCCTCGCTGCGTCCCTGAGGATGGGGACATGAGGGATGGCAGGTCCAGCTCAGTCACACTGCCATGGTCTCTGATGGAGAAACCTTGCAGCGCAACCTCAGCGTGAAGGGGCAGGCGGGTATCGTAACCTCAGCAGATGACTGAAAATGAAAACACAGGAGGCCGTCATCCAGACCTCCCCAGAATACCTATTAATGGGGAACCGAAGGACTCAGTGGGGAATTAAGACATATAAAATAAAAAGTCCAAACTAAAATTGGTAGCATATTCTGGCTTGTTCCATTTCAAGATTTCTCAGCTGGTTCAATCTGCAGTAAGCCTCTTTTTCTCTTAACTTTGCCCAGGTTGGTATTCCGTCAGGCTTCAGGGAGACACAAAGTGTGTTTGACTAAAGAAGAGGCTTTACAGTTAACAAAAGTGCAATCTACACTGATAATGTATTCCTGTGTGTAATGGCCTGAAAGTACTATATTCATGTATAAGCTTTCTCAAAATTATTTATTAATGGAAGAGATCATATAAGATATTGCTCCTTAATATGCTTGAAAGACTCCCATAAACGCGCAGAATCTCATTCTCCACTCCTTGAATAGGTGGATCGGATCTCAGTCGAGCTCAGAGCGCTGTTACACCAACACAATGCCACCAGAAGAAAGGAGAAAATCAGGAAACATCTCAGGCGAGGAGCCAGCTCCCTGGGCTCCAGCCCAAGAGCACGTGAACCTGCAGTCATCGTGGCTGTCACATCACACCGCGTTGCTATGGAGATAATTGCAATGTCATAACGAAAGGCTAATGTCAGCACCAGGTTTTACAAGGAAATGATTGGATTGTATTTTTAATTTACCCCCAAATTACTGCAACTTCTCCATCAGGAAGAAAATGTGAATTGTGTAGTTAATTTTTGACAGCAACGCAGCGTAACTTCGTGCTTGGGGATCCAGAAGTTTTTACAGACCTGTGTTTCTTTGGGCGTATTTTCTATACTTATCTGTGGTGATATACAAAGATAAAGAACACACAGGCTGCACATACATAAGCAATAATGAACCTACGTTTCATGATGTATGTTTACATCCATGCCGTTCTCCTAACCTGAGTCCCATTTAGCAGCTCTGTTTTATTAACAGTATTTATCAATAGTTTCCAAACGCTCTCTTGACCTGAGAGCTGTTAAGTTGCTCTCCAGCAAAAACACATGAAACAAAATGAAATTTTAAATTATCTTCACACTTGCTCAACCACACTGTCTGCCCTCTGTGCCCAAGCTGGTGTCTTCCAAGCGCTAGAGCTAAATCCAGGCCAGCATGGGGCCAGACTGCTGTTTTCTTTGGGACCAACCCCAAAGTCAGTAAGGCCTTCAGGCGGCCACGGAGGCCTGGCTGCGGCAGCGGGGCTGACAGCACCCCTGACACCAGAGCCAAACCGTGGGCTTTGCAGGGTGGAGGCCAGCCGTGGTGTGAAGTGTCATGTATATGTTACACAGAAACTAAAATAATCAGAGCCATCAGCATCACGGCAGTTTCAGTGATAGCTCTGCCGGGCAGCCCACTCCGGGTGCAACAGTCAAAAACATCACACAAAGCCAAAAGGGGAGAGGTTAAACAGCCTGTATCCCTCCAAAATATTTGCAAGAGAGAACGAAAGCGTTCATCTTAACCTGTTCTCATTAACATCGCTGCTTAGTTACCGAGAAGGTTCTTGAGCTTAAGCTTATTATTGAGAAAAATGATAGGAAATGCTGGCAACGAGACACCTTGGCCTGTGGGTTTGATGGTTGGGCTTGATCTTAGAGGTCTTTTCCGACCTCAACAAGTCCATGGTACTACAGCCTGTAGGGTGCCGTGAAAGCCACTTTGCATGGGACTTTTCGTACGAGGCTGGACAAAGCATTGGAGAGCACATTGAGGGAATAATCCTGCAGGGCAGGGAAATGGGCTGGATGATCTAATAGTTCTTTTCCACCTCTAAATTTACAATTCACTGATTCAGCCTAAATGGTTCTCATGGTCCACTTGTTAGTGCAGCCGTTAACAGAAGCAGCTCTCCCGGCGGCCCTGCTAAGCTGCCCGCCAGCACCTTGCGCACACATAAAATTACACGGAGAGAGAACTCCGGTGCAACAACTTCACGGTTCCTCTCTCCCCACCTACTCTTTTCCCTTTTACTGCCCGGGATACCCGAATGAATCGCCTCTGCCACACATGGCACCAGCAGCTCCGGCTGTGCTCAGCACACCCGTGCCACACCGAGCTCCGAGCGGAGGTCCCGCTGCAAGCCATGCACGCGGCCGTCCTCGAGGAGGGCTGTGCCCCATCTGCAGAGCAGAGCAGAGCTGTGCGAGAATGATCAACAGCAACAAGAAAATGAAAAGAGAAGGAAGGATGAAAGCAGAAAATCTGTAAGCTGGCATAAAGGAAAACTGAAGTGGGGAAGAAAGGAAATTCTCTTGGAACTGTTTCTGGTTTTGAAATGTTGGCAACCTTGGCCATGACGTATGTGGAGGAGAAAATGGTCTGAAACGATAGATATGTTTAATTTTGTTGATATAATTACCTTTCTCTTCCATCATATTAAATGTCTTTGCTGCCTGAAGCAAGTTCTAGGAGATAGGAAGCGGAGTATTTTCCAAAAAAAAATCAAAATATTTGTCTCTAAACCTTGATTGTTGTTCAGACCCACTACAGCCAGCACCTGAATGACATGACACACGAAATGCCCACTTATTCTGGCTCTGTAATATCACAGATTTTATTACCATTGCCAGTACACTAAGGATTATTTGAGTATTAGGAAGAATACACATTAAAATATAATGTATTTGGTGTATGAAAAGTAATGACTGCTGTGAGAGTAGGATCACACTTGAGAAGATGAGCAGAAGTAGGCTCTGTTGGAAGCAATTTGGCCCCGTTTGGAAAAGCCAGCTGTTAAAAATCACAGGCAAATCCCAAACTGGCTGTTACTATCTACCTTCAGCAAGCTCTGCTTCTCGCCACCATCACCCACTCTGCCCAAAGCTGCCCCCGTGTGCATCCCAGCAAATGTCCCCTGCTTCCCCCAGCGCTCAGGACCGAGCCCCGAAGCCCTGGGTCCCTTCGCAGCCCCTGCTCCAACACCCGCAGAACGTCTCTACTGAAGACTAACATCACCTTTCAGAAAGCCAGCACCCTTCAGAGTCACAGCCCTGTCTCTTCTGTCTCACATGGGATCGCTAAAAGAAAAATGAGTGCATTCGGAAAGGTACCAATTAGGCAGCGTTAAGCACATGACCGACAGAGAAGGCACAATAGTGTGAAAGTCAGCGAGTAATAAGTAAGCTGCACTTCCATAATTTCATAGGAAAATCCTTGGGGCACAGCCAGATTCTGAAATAAGAAGGCTGTATTTATAGCAATCAGTTTGGTTTGACATATTTCCCCTAATATGCTAAATTACTCCTTCACTATCATCATAACTTCCCCTCAGTCATTCCTCAGCATCTTCTATTAGGCTGGCCTAAAAGCACTTATCGAGCTTCTCTGGCTGTGACCTCTTTAAAAATGTGTTAATTTTGACAGCAGCCTGCGTGCGGGGATGAGGACGTGTACGGCACACAATTAACCCGCCCGTTGGCTGCCACCGGCTTTCAGAAGGAGCAAGAGGCTGGCAGGCTCCTAACGAGGCTTTGCTGTTCCTCAGCTGTGTCCTTCCGTCCCCTCCTGGTGCTCTCCTCCACCTCCCCACACAGGCAGCTCGCAATCCCCAGCCATTACATCCAAGACCGAGCTTCTCCATCCGCCCGCTTCTCGTGGGGGAGGCGAAGGAGCTGCCCGCAGCGAACGGATCTCAGAGAACGGAGCCATGAGCCAAAGACCATCAGGATGCTCCAGGACCCTCAGCTTTTTGTGACTCCTCCATGGATGATTTTATGGATAATTCACATGGCTCGTGGTTTTACGAAAAGCACAGACACAGATGTGTATTTAACAACAATTTGCTCTCGTTTCTCATTTGTGGTATAATGATGTTCAGAAGTCGCAGGCAAGGCCATGGCTCTGCTGTATGACACTGCATACGTACCTACAAAGAAACAAAGTCCTTGCCCTAAAGAATTTAAAATCTGAACAGGCAAATCTGTGATGATGAAGCATGTCAAATCTAATCACCATCCGGCATCTCTGCGTGTGCCTCTTCTCGTCCTCAGCCAATCCCAAAAAGAGCAGTCATTACAGCCCCGTACAATTGTCATGTGTGGCAACCCCCGGCTTCTGTGAATAACCCTGCTTAGTATTTCATTGGGTTCCTTCGTGACTAATCCACCCAGTGATACTTTTATAATGATCTTCTTAATGCTGTGCTGTCCTCAAAATATTAAGTGACAATCATGTGGTTCTGATTTTATTTTTTAAGCTACCTGCATGCTTGATCACAAATGCAGGCTTTCCCTATAAAGCCATAACTGGGAAAAGATAATGTATTTTTTAAGGAAAAGGGGGGGGGGGGGGGGGGAATCATGCTTCTTCAACCTTTTTTCCTCCTGCTACTCGGGTGCTTGTCTTTAATGAGCAGCTCCAAATGACAGCTTTAATCACTGCCTCTGGCCACTGAAAGAGGCCGCTAATGATAGGAAAGAACAGAGGACCATTTGCATCAATCAGCTCTAGTCTAAATCACTTTTTATGATAATGCACCGAAGCGAAGAAGAACGTCTCTGAAGTCTCCTGCATGATGATGTACCACAGTGCTGTCTCCTCATCTCAGACCTCCACATAAATCTCTTAAAGATGCACACACACCCCACCCTGTGCTGCCAGCACTGGCCCTCATTTTCTACACCATTAATGATCTACCACCAGGGTAGAGTCAGGAGAGGTTAAGCAATCAGTTCATTCAGTTTTCACTTTCTGTGGGGAATGCCCACTGCTCCAGGAAAGGGGGAGGGAATACACAGACAATGCCTGATCTGTCAAACAAACACAATTTAGGATCCGCATAATTCCTAGCTGGCAACCCATTAACATCAGGGGCTGACACAGAAAAAATATTGGGCAAAATCTGGAGGGTGCTGCCTGCTAGAGGACTGTACCTCTTCTTCATACTGAATTTATATGTTGCTAAAGCTTTACTCTTGTGAGTACACTTTATTTACACAGGAGTGCTTTCAAAGAGACTAATCCCATAAGTACAGATTACTCGCCCCCCTCCACAGAAGGATTTATAGGATCAAGGCGCAGTTCTGTAATACTAAAACAAGAGACTCGATCCTGCACAAGGCAGCACCGTGATTAGACCCCGGACTGAGATCTGGGCTCGCTTTCGGACCCAGGCACAGACTGAAGCTGATTGAGGCCCCATGCCCAAGCCTCTGTCTGCAGAGCACAGAAACTGCTCCTCTCCCATGCTTCATCTCTGTTTGCATGAAGAACTTCAGTCCCGCTGGACACGCAAACTGTATGTACACATATATACTGCTGCATGAATATTTACGTGCACTGCATACACCGAATACGTTCTATGCAGGCTCTTAACGTCCTGCACAAAGGGACTCTGACGGTAGCTGAGTCTGCTGAGTGCCTCTATTAGAAAGCACCAAAGCAAACAAGAAGCAGCTCCTATGAGACCCAGCTGCAGTGCTTGATATATAATAAAGCTAAGATTTCCAAAACCTCAAATCCTGTGTAGGAAATCTCAGTGGAAATCCAGTCTAAACTGGGTGCCTAATTGCCTCTGGCTCCTTTGAAGATCCCAGCGTAATGTTCTCAGCCTAGTAATATTGGCTAACTTGAGTGACCCACAGGCTATCTGCAGACTGCTCGTGTGCATTGGGACTGGCAAGATCTGCTGTCCAGACCAGCTTTTATGGGATGCATAATGCCCTCCTGCTGGGTCATGTGTCAAAACAACCTCTTGCTGTCAAAGCAAACTAATAGATGCAACATCAGATCTCCTAGACTCACGTGGGATGCATATAAATACACAGGGCTTGCTTGACTATTCCCCTTAAATAAGGGGGGAAAGAGAAGAAGATGCTGATTTGATTTTTGAGTTGTTCTGTTGTCCTAACTGGCATAAATGTGGATGGAGGAAAATTACACCAATCTCCCTGGCAAGTGCTTACCATATTCAGTCTGAATCTTTGAAATTGCCTAGGGAAGGCCACAGTGAGCAATGCAGAGAGCTTTACGCTCGTGTACTTCTGATTGACGCTTCTCAGGACATGCTAACCACCTTTCAGGGAAAACGAGAAGGAAAAGTTCTCTAAACAGACAATTTTATTTAATCTACTGATGTCAGTAAAAAATTCTTTTAGCTTATAGAACAGGCTAACCTCTGCAGGGCTTAATCTTCCACAGGAAAGAGGGCTTACAAAGCCAGCTAAAGTCACCAGACACTTCTAATCTCCTGATTAAAAACAGGAGTAGTATGATTGTACTTATCAGGAGTAAAGGATGGAGGACAATCACAGAACCACAGAACGGATTGGGTTGGAAGGGACCTTAAAGGTCATCCAGTTCCAACCCCTGCCATAGGCAGAGATGCCACCTTCCAGGTCAGGTTGCTCAGGGCCTCTTCCAACCTGGCCTTGGGCTCCTCCAGGGATGGGGCATCCACAGCTTCTCTGGGCAGCCTGTGCCAGTGCCTCACCACCCTTTGAGTGAAGAATTTCCTCCTAAACTATAATCTAAATCTGCCCTCTTTTAGTTTAAAATCACTCTGCGTTATCCTATCCCTATCCGCCCAAGTAGAAAGTAGAGGAGAAGGTTTTTTTAGTGGAAGCGAAATGCTGATTGACTGAAAATTATAACATTACAATTCTATATGGAGAATCTTTCCAAGATGATTCTGTCTGCAGCAACACATCAGGTTGTGGTGCATCGTTCAGGCCACGTGAGGGACAGTCCCCGTGAAGGCACCCAGTGAAGCAAGCACATGGCTCGCAGCCTACGGTGGCCAGCCTGGTCCCCGTGGGCTGATACCAGGCTCCAGTGAAGCCAATGGAAAGAGTCTTCACAAACACAAATTTAAAAAAAAAGAGAATAGTATACAACAGCTGTAGCTCTCCTAAGCCTTTCTTTTTTTGTAAATGCTCCCCTTGGCAGCTTTATTTCATTTTATTATAATAAACTTCAAAAGGTGTATTTGATCTGCCAGCATGTTTTTCACTGTCCACCAGGAGTTCATTTCAGCTGTGCAATGTAGCAAATACTGTACATTAGGTTAATTTTCATTTCAGCTGTACAACATACATTATTGTTTCACTGCTTGGCTTAAGTGAACTCCTGGTGGATGTAGTCAAAAACATACCAGCAGATCAAATGTACCCTTTGAAGTTTACTATAATGAAACATCTTTTTTTTTTTTTTTTTTTTTTTTTTTAAAAAAAAAAAAAGAAGAGGACAAAAAAGCTTTTAGAAAGCTTTAATATATCCTGACTTGTTTGGAGCATTTTAATGTTTTGGCCTGTCCCTCCTAAAAGCAAGCAACCAGCTCATCCCTCCAGCCTTTACTCCTAGCAGAAGTCATGCTGCAGATGAAGTGAAAAGGAATCTCTTTGCTGTGCTGCTCAGCACAAACGAACTCGGGGCAGATCGAGAACCATATCAGCAGATGCTATGCGTAGTGGCTTTAACGTATATGTGGGGGGGGGGGGGGGGCGGGGGGAATAAAAAGCAAGCAAACAAAATCGACAGCTGAAGTCAACGTGATTCAAAGGCAGGATTAGACTCCAACAGATATGAACCATCTTCAGCTTAGCTACAGCAACATGCTAAATTTAGTTACAACTCTCCATGATCAGAACACAGTCTGAAAATGTCACTGAGAAATACCACCCTTGTCACAAGGCCTCCTACAGTCACCCAAGAATCCTTCCCCTTCCCTCGTGGGCTTCCAACCAGTTCAGTGGAATCATTCCCCGTTTCCTCCACCCTCAGCTTACCCTGGCTCACTTCACTGAAGCAGAAGAAAGTGCAGCCCATCGAAGGGTCACAGAACCGCACGTGGGATAGGCAGGACCTGCCGAGCCAACTTTGCACAAGACGACTGTCGAGCAGAACTGCATCCAGGCTAATACACCCCTCACCCCTTTTGGAGGGGCAGCCTGACCCCAATTTCAAGGGAACTTCACCGGCTGCAATCCTTCTGAATTAGGAACATGTAAAGCTTGTGATTACATAGGATTTATCAAACAGGATCGGGCATTTATAATAAAACACTTTCACTAAGAAGTTTAAAAAACAAACTACAGAAGAGCTCAAGGGCATGCTAAGGCTGCTGAATTATAATCCACTTACTCTTGGAACAAATTTCTGATACATTCGGCTAGATCAAAGTGAGCTGCACCTCTGTGGTTTGGGGGTTATTCCACAAGTGAAACGAGGGTAAGAGTCTCCACAGCACGTCAGAGCACATCCGGACCTCAGCCCCGTACTGCTCACCGCAACCCACCGCCTGCGGGTGCTCTCCAGCACTTCCTCCATTCTCACTCACACCCATCCGTGTGCTCACCGAAAAAATAGCTGGCAGCCTGGTCTTTTAGGTCGACAGACTTTAAATGGCTCCATACTTCTGCCAGACTTCTGTTGGGAATTCGTAGAGCTGTGCTCTTCCCCCGTTATCATCTCACCGCCAAGATCCCATTTTGGACAAAGTAATGAGGATTTGCAACACCCCCCACAGAAAAGAAGAAAAACAAGACACTTTGTGTACACCATTAGTTTTAATGTATCTCACAAGCGCAGTTCCCCAGTTAGAAAATCTCCCACAGCTCTTGGTTCACTTTGAGCAAAATAGTGTTGGACTTCTGATGAATAGCTCTGCTCAAAATACACTTGGAGGCTTTTCCTTGAATTTTAACTTGGAGTAAATAACCTACAGTGAAGCTAATTGTATTGAAAATTCAGAATATTGAGGAAACGTTACATGTGATAAATATTTACCCTAAAGGAATTCAAAGGGAGTCTGTAACAATTTATTTCTAACCAATACCAAGTAATATTAAATTGCAGGGAAAATGCAGCCCCAAACCCTATATTTTTCCAACTTGTACTAATGATCGTTCTTTGTGAAAAATGCCAGACAACAATGTCCTTTAACCATGCAGTGACATACAATAATGTGGTTTTATATTCTGTTTTAGAATACTTCATCCTAACATACTTTGCAAAACAATGGATTGATTCTGCTTTCACTTAAATTGGTGTAACTAATTAGACCCAACTAGAATTACTCCTGGTCCTATTCATGTAAACAGTCTTGATGACTTCAGCAGGGCTATTAGTGAAAATAAGGACTCACACAGAGTAAGGATTTATAGGCTCAAATCCTCTCTATTTGAAGCCTCAGTAAAACACAGCCAATTCCAACAGAGGAAGAAAGCTGATCTGTGCACTGCATAGGAGTAGAAGAGTAGGAAAGAAGAATATTTTGGCCAAATAAACTGGGAGAAAAATCACTCTTTGAAAGAACAGTTAAAGGAAAGACCCGGCAATGAGGTTTTCAAAAAGAGTACCCAGAGGGAGACTCCAAAAGTCAGACAACACCGGTCACACGAGAGGCCACGAGTGCTCAGCACCCCACAGTTTCCACTGAAGTGCTCGCTTCAGAAAGGTATTTGAGAACATGTTTATCCACACAGGGCTTTTACTTTAAGCCAAAATTAGCAAGGACATGCATGGAAATTTGAATGGTTTCACTCTGAGCTTGGCTTGAAAATTCATATCAGCTTCATGTTTCAAATGAACCAGTTCATCGTGTCTTGTTTAGTGCCGAAATTCAGTCTGTTAAGCTAATGCTAAAGCAGATGATTATGAAACAAAAGGTTCTCCTAAAAAGGGAGGGGTGTATGTGTGTGTGAGGAAACTATATTAATCACTACCAGAAAACATCTGCCTTTAAATGAGGTGTTTTTGATCTATACTGTTTGTGATGCAAGAGGAAAGCTTTGCAACCCATATGACAACCAGATCTTCATTTTGTTGGGATTAGGGGTCAGCACCAGGGACTGGGGGAGGGAAGTGAGAAAGAGATCCCTGTAATGAATGCCAGGACACTCACTCTATAAACACAACCTCCATAACATGAGCCACAAGCCCACTTTCAAAATTTCTGCTTGATTTCTAACAGAACAAACCAATTAAAATTGAAGGTTTTATCTTATTTGCAGGTATGTGAGAGGTTTCTCTTCAGACACCCTTCGTTACACACAAAGAGGGGTTTCAAAGTGTAGTTGCTGCAGATAGACACTTCTGAATGGTCACTTTACATGCACCAACGGAGAGAGCAGATTTCAGCAGAAGTTTTGCCTTTCTTTATCATTTCTATAGTTGAAACTATTTTAGAAAGGACAACGACATTGCTATCTTTCCTAGAGGACAGCTGGAGAGGTCTGCTCACTACCACCAGCAGACCAAGATCAGAATCAACAAAATTAAGTTGCTGAGCCCCCATTCTTGGGCTTTATTGATAAGGTTAAAAGGTCTAAAGAGAACAAAGTGAAGAAACAAAGTCCTTTACCCAAGAAACAATTCTGAACTCATCCTGCAGCAAGTGAAGGACATCTTGACATGGAGAGAGTAGCAATATACTGCCGTGAGAAGAGGCCTCTGAATCAGTTGCTTATTCCATCTTCATCTCACCTCGCGACCGTGGCATTTTAGCTGACAGTGCTTCAGACCACTCCTCTCCAAAATGACTGGAATTGGCTTTCTGAGCTTACAGAAGAGAGTGGCTTTGAAGTGCTTTGAGATCTCCAGGTAAACACGAAAAGTAGCTTGGAGTACACTCCTACACGCATACTTGCTTACTTGGGTGGTAACTATGTCTGTTTGCCTGGTATGCCAGAAAACTGCATTAATGAATTCTTGTTTATTCATGTGTATGAGTAAATTCCTCCTGTCTCTGGATTACATGGTAAGCTGGTAAGGCAAAATGCATTTCCCTGGGGAGGGGGGGGGGCCGGCTGCTGGGGGTT
>NC_048911.1:1551868-1569368 GCF_011077185.1 Oxyura jamaicensis
TGTGTCACCAATCCCTCCTTTCACAGCCTTTCCTTTAAGATCCTCTCTCCTCAGTTCAGGTGACAAATACTGCCTTAAAAATACCCCCATATCAAGATACTTTCCCGCATCTTCTTACTTTCCACAAGAAATTCAGGAATCAACCCCAGTGTTTTGAAAGGGAAGTTTCAGACCCCTGGCAATTCTGGTAAACTGTAACAAACAACTCACGACCGTATTACCTACTGCATTATGAAAAAAGTAATCTATACTACATGGGTAGCAGAAGTTTATTTTTCACTGAGACTGGCACAAACATCTGACAACTTGCATTGTAATGAACATTATTATTTTAATGTTGTGTTTAACATTGCTCCTTATCTGTACCAGTACACACAGCTCTGTATGCTAGGTCGAACAGGCTAAGGGAATACGTGGCTCCCTCCCTCCTCCTACTCCCCTTGTGCTTTAGCCATACACAAGAGTGTACGATTAAAATGGCTTAATTAACCCTCAAACTTTAAAGTGATGGTAAGAGGAATGTTCAACTCATGTAGAAATGCATATAGCCACTTCCAAAAGAGATATCTGGGATTCTCTTGAGTGTCTGAAGAAGGAAACTCCACCATTATCTATGCACCTGAGCGCAAGGCTGTGGATAAGAAGTGGGTTCCCACCCACTGCATGCACCCACCTCATGCCAAGGGCACACAAGTGGCTGCAAGTGCTGTGTGCCCACGTGTCTTTTTCAAGCAACCAGCCAGGTATGTATTTGTAGAAGCAGAGAAATTCAGACAGCAGGCTTTTGTACTGCACAAGAAACATGTTCTTCCTATTTACCTCCCATTTTTGATTCGCAGATGCCCAGGTTGCACGCATTAAAGTCCAGAATGAGCTTTGCCATTTTCATTCCACGCTAAGGGCACAATCTTTCGTTTTGGGTCCTGGACCCACTGTGGTTATCCATAACATCCTCACCTCGAGATTAAAGCTACAATGACATGCTCTCAGTGGGTTTACATCTTTAGGTCAGTTGGAAATTTGAGCTGGAGGAAAGGGCTGCTGCCTACTTATTAAGTGGTGTGTCACAAGGAAAGCTTATTACAGCATCACTCTGAAATCTGTGTTGGCTTCTGATTAGTTTTCTGGTGGAATTAAGGTTTTGGTTTTGACCTACAAAGCATTGAATGCTTTGGGCACTAATTACTTAAAAGCTCATTTCTCTCTCTGTAGTAACATGACAAGCTGTGGTTAGTGAGCGTTCTTGAGCTGACAGTCCCTTGGGGGTTGTCTTCACTGCAAAGTTAACTTAAATAACTCAAGTCCTATCAACACACAGGAGCCCTTAACACAGAGCCCAGACATGCTCTTTAATTCTCTCATCAAGGGACATAAGTTAAACCTTATGCACTGCTAACACTCAGGCTAATGTGACAGATCCATCATGTGAACACGGGCAACTGGAACGTATACGCTGAGAGTTGCCTACTGTCATCACGCACATCTTCCCCAGCTCCCTGAAAGGACAGACGCTGCCAACATTAACTGAGAAGGGATTAATGACATGCCCAAAGGTCATACTACCCAAAGAGCATACCCTGGACCAAAAAGGGAGTAAAGCAGGAAGATCCCAGCGCTGTAACTGCCCCAGCGCAGCCCTGAGCTGTGGCTGCACCCTGAGTGCAGGTTACTTTTGGTAACTCTTTAGAGGAGACGTATTAAGGAAAAGCGCAGCTCAGGTGGCACTGGTATTTACCAGGGCATCTTTGCTCCTATGTTTTCCAGTTTTGGTGGACCTCCTGGACTCCCTGCAAAATCCACTTTTTCTCTTGGGATATGAGACTTAAGACGGCTGGTTGCAACAGCTGCAGTTGCTCTGGTCTTTCAGCTCCTGCTGTTTCCTACACAGATTAAGTTTTAAAATGGTCGATGGATAAGAGGCTAGCTGTAACTTGTATCCGTTCTGTATGCTTTAAAAACATAACAATACATTTTCTAAGTTCCTATGGTTTAGGCAGGCCTACACTGCATTTAATTAAAGGATGAATCAAAGAAGATATGCACCCGTGCTAGCCATATTGCACATACTGTGAAGCAATGCTAAGGTTTGAAAAATGTGCCACCCATTCAGAGACCCTTCCTTAAATTTTATGCTTATTGTGCATTCATCTGCTCAGGGGAGACTTCTATTGCCTTCAACTGCCCACCATCAAAATGAAAAGGTGGGTAACAAGTCATCGTTAAATACTTACCCGACTCGATGCCTTATCACCTAACCTATCTATCACTTGTTGCTCATCTCCCAAACTCAGAGGGGTACGAGCAGATGGGATCAGTAGAACACATTGCAGCGAGCGAGCCCTGTTGCTGAGACGCGCACACGTGCACTCCCATGTCCCAAGGCACGTGGCCGCGCAGGAGGCGAGCGTAATTGCAGGCTGAGAACCAAGCCTCCCACGGCAGTCCCCAGCACACCCGCATGGCGAAAAACATCAGCATCTATTCCAAAGAGACAGCCAAAGGAAACCGACTTGAAATGTACCTGTTCCCCCCTGGCTTTAAGCTTTGTTTCCAGCACTGCTGCCCTGTGAATTCTCCACGCTTCACGAGTTTTGCAATTGATCCTTTGGGCTCCCTTATTTCAGCACACTCAGGGTGCACATGATTTTTCCATAATAAAGACACCTTTAACAAAATATTAAAAATGCATGAGTAACATTATCTCCACATCCACAAGTGTGCATCACCTCTCCAGTGGGAACTCGGAACAGCAACTCCTAAGAGCATTACGATCCCCCTTTTGCTACCATAAAAATGTCTGGCTGGATTACACTTCCCTGTGTTGAGAGTTTACAGAGCACAACACAGAATTTCTAAGCCCCAACACTGCACACTTGTCATTCAATAATGTTTTTCAGATTTCAGCAATATAATCCAACCAAGAGCGTTACAAAGACATGGGGAGGGAGGGGGACACACCAGTTTAATCGTGAGACAAAGAACAAAACCTCCTATATTTGTTTCACCTCAGTTACTGCTTGTCAGTCAAAAAGGGGTTTAAACCACATACTTCCCTCAAGAAAGAGAGATAATGTTATTTATGTCCACAGTTTCTGCACTACAATTTCTATGTGCAAGGACACCAGAACCTTAAATCTAGTATTTCTAGGTTTCTCAGTGCTGTTCATCCTATGCAGGTTTTCAATCCCAAGTATTCTTGACAGAAAAGCCTGTTCATTTTGTTCTCCTTTGTACCTGGCATCCTGGGCTCTGTTGCTCCTGTGCCTTATTAAAATCAGGTTAACCTGTACTTATTTCTCAGAGTCCATTTCTTCATTACGCAGGTGTCACATGAATTACTAAATTTCACTGCTCCAGTTCTGAAAGAACCAACCCCAACAGATAAGAGCAGACGCTGAAAGCAGACTTACTTTTTATTCTGAAACACTGCGTCATCATCTGGTTATTTAAAACTTTGTTCTGAGACACTGAACCCAAGAGGCCAAGACTTTCCACTTAATAGGACTGAACAGACTCCACAACATGTTATTAACATTTTGCATCATCATTAGTGATAATGATTTATATTTCATAAAGCATCTATGTCCCATAAGGTTCCCATTTTCACTTTATAATATGTAGCACACGCATGGAAATGAAGGCGTCTACGGCATGAAGCAGCTGAGAGCCACAGGAGCTTCTGAAGTATTTATCAATAAGAGGTACAAGCCCCAAAATTTTCAGTATGAATGGCTAAATACTATTTAAAAGAGATATAAAACTAAGACAACATAATTTCATATTATTAATATTGCAGTTATCCTTGGCTAGTATCCTTGGCGTGGTTAGTTAAAACATACACAAGCTGACACGCAACACAGAATTACACGCACCTCTCTTCATAGACTTCTCCCCTACAGATCGATTTTGTGTGAGAACCCCTTCCTGCCCAAGGAGCTTGGACGGCTTCCAAGCTCCAGCACACCCACATGTCCTGAAGGAGAAGTTGTAGTGAACAGGCAGAGAAAACAAACCTTCCACTGGTTTTTGGCTTGTGACCCACGTGGCAACACTGCTCCGACACCGGCTGCTCGCCCCAGAGAGCCGCAGGTTCAGCCCCACTGCCGTGGGCAGGATCTGGCCGCAGAGCTGCGGGTACGATGGTTGTCCCCTGGGTGAGTGAGGGTGTGTGGCTGTGGACAGAGAGCAAACTGTCCACCTCTCAGGCATTTCTGAAGCTTATATAGACAGTTTAAAAGTTACATTAACTATGGATTGCAAGAAAAAAAGGAAAGGTATCTTCCTTTAGAAAGTAGTTATTTTTATTACCCCTTCTCAGATATCATTAGAAACCAAACCCGTTTGAGGCTGACTTCTTTACATCTCCAGGCCATACACATAGGCTACACATTCAATTCCTCAAATTCCACCGCTATTTCCTTTTCAGCTGCGAGTCCCCATCACTTAGAAAAACTTCACCAAAAACAAAAAATCTGCTTCCTCAGCATGCTGGACCTCACTCCAGTTCTCTTGTCCTTTCCAGATAAAATACAGCCAAACTGCACTATTATTACACAAACTCTTAATTAAACTGAAGAATTTAATGCATCTCCAATGTTTCTATTACTAACAGCAATGCCATTCAATCAGGATGATAGACTTCAATGTATTACTGAGCTCCTAATTGCTAATCACTTTCCCAGTTAATAATTACTAAAATGCCATTAGAAAATACATCTAAGATACAGACATTACCATGAAGTTATGCTTCTGTACCCACTGAGTGGAAGCACAATGAGCCACCATGACCAGAGAGCTGCTCACTGCCCCCCTGGAAGGGCTGGGGACTGTTGTGGACCTCTGTGGGCTGGATTCTGCACTCGCCCCTGCAGCAATCCCAACCTCCAAGGCAAGTTGTTGCACAAAGCACAAACGGGTGCTGGAAAGCAGCTTCTCTGGCAGCTCAAAGCTGCATGCATGTCCCACCCCACCAAATGGCTGGCAGAACTTAACGCAGGGCCAGAAGACCTTGTTGCTGTCATCAGTGTAAATTGGGGTAAAATTGCATGGTGGGCACCTGGGATCTGACAGCACATCTCCCCAGAGGCAGCACCTTCCTCCAAGTCTCAGCCCTGGACTCACAAAACTCCATGAGACACTTGGTTTTCCCTTAAAGAAGGGGAACTCCATAAGCAAAGTGCCCTTTGCAGTGAGAAGAAAAAGTCCAGAAATGCAAACATGAGGAACTCAGAGTGCAGCAGGCATGGGGCTGGGCCCATCACTGAAGGCCCGGCAGGCTGGTTCTGGATCTCTCCCTGCACGTGGACCTTCCCTGTGTGGCAGCGTTAATTCAGATTTAACCCACAGCGAGGGCTGTGTGTCTCCAGACTCCTTACAATTACTCATGGCCCGTCCCCATGCCTGCAAATCCTGATGTGAACCTTTCATTAATGGTCACCAAATGACACACCTACCGACTAGCACGAACCTCTCGTAACCAAATTTAATCTCATCTGTGGCTGGATCAGATCTTCTCTGGAGTTTTCCATACCTGAAACAGCTAATTTTTCATAAACCATACAGCACGTAGATGAAGAACAGTGGTTTTAAAGAACAAGATAAGAAACACCATGGTCCCAAGCCCCTGGATCATGAGTTGGAGCAGTGACATCTGCCTCTCCTGCATGCTCTGGATGCAGGGCAGTAACAACTCCTAAACTCTTCCAACATCACATTGAAAATTAGCTCCTTGCAGAAGACATTTAGAAGGAAGGAGAAGCCTGGGGGTGAGAGGAAAGGAAAATAATTAATTCCTTGCCCCTTCTGATTTTTCCTCATCCCTTAAAAGGGTTCACAATAAACCCAACATTATTGCCTTGGTATTCAAGAAATTTTATGTCCAGCCTCCACTGGAGGAAATGCTGCTCGTTCCTATTAATGCAGGACTTTAAAATGACACGTACATTAATGAGGTGTCTGTGCAATGAAGAAAAAATGTTGATCAGGGATGCATATTTATGCTGCAGACTCATGATGCTTAAGTTTCATAGCAGGAATGGGTACACATCTCTTTCTAGCTTAGGTATAAGCATCCACTAGGTCAGGCATTGCGAACGGGGTGTTTCCTCCACACCTCTGAGCCCTGTCCGGGGAGGCACCCATCACCCACAGACCCAAGAGAGCAGTACACACCGACCACCCATCACGTGTGGGCCAGGATCTCTTTTTTCTGAAAGGCATGTGGGTGCCATGCTACGTCTTGCTGGAACCCAGTGGTAACGCCACTGCAGCAGGACCTTGGCCATGCCCCGAGGCTGCGGGAGCTGTCAGCGCGGCAGGAGTGCTGAGCCGCGTGCCATGAGCCATTCCAGGCTTGCACCCAGCGCTGACGCTGCAAGTGCGGTATTTTTGGGAACCACGTACTGCTAAAAGTGCTGATGGGATGCGACGGGGAACAGCAAGCGTGTGATGGTCACTGAATCTGCCTGCTAAGTCAGTCTTGGAAAAGGACTTTCAAATAACGCAGGTGCGCTAAAAGGCACTTTAAAAGAGATCTATTTGGGTTTATTAAATGGAGAATAAGGCTACTCCTTGAATCAATGAAATTCTCCACGTGAAATGGAGGTTTATTCACCTTTTTATATTGTCATTTAATAACCTCATAAGTGAAGAATTATGAAACCAAGGTAATATTGAGCCACATTTTGGTATTTCCAGTCACACACAGTTTTTCTGCTTTGCTAACTTTTAGACACTCGGCGCATATTCTACCCACATCTTTAAAGGTCATTGTTCCTATCGGGTTGGGTTTTTTTCGTGGATAGAGAAGCAACTGCAAAAAGGCTCCTGACTGCTTAAGTTCCTTCCTTCATCACTCTTCCCTCTCCTTAAAAAAAAAATAAGCAAGCTGACGGTGTCTCTGTAGGAAAGGTTCAGAAAGGATTCTGGAGGCATACAGAGTCTTCAACAAATGTTTCAAAGCAGATTCATCATTTTCAGTGAATACAAGTTTTTGACTGATATGTAGGAAGAAGCCTGAATAAGCTCAGATCTCTGAATTGAAGGTTTTTTTCTAAAGAAAAAGCTCTAGAAATGCCTGTATTTGGATGGGGGGAAATGTGCAGGAATCAAGAACAAAGCCCCGAGAAGCAGTGAGAGTGAATAACCTTTCAGATCAAGCTGGTTTCCCCACTAGAGAGAGTTCCAGCCTGCACGTTACCATTTGATGCAAATGTCTGTCAGAATAGCACTACTGGATAATAGATAAAAGATTATCTGTGACATTATGAAAAATGAAAGCTTAAAAATGGCTACAAGTTCCATGAAAAAAAAAAATTAGATAGCCTTTCTGAAAGACAACAATAGCCCCTACGGTTTATTCAATACCGGAGCCCCGCTGCTGTCCACCATTGTTCTAATGACTTCCACCAGCTCTTCCGTTTTCAGCAGCCCTCCCTGCTGGCTCCTCTTTGCTAAAAACATAAGGTCCAGGAATCAATCCTGGTTATGATTCCTTTCCCTCAGCTTGAAATGGTGATAGAAATTCGACTGGAGCAGCTCTTCACGCAGCACACTTGATTTAACAGGCAAATTACAGATTCGAGGCAGGGCTTTCCAGCAGAGGCAAGAGTCCGGTTTTCATCCCGGTCTTTCCTGACCAGCCCAACATGTTGGACTTTCATTTAAGAGAAGCTCCAGCCCGAGGAGAGTGCTCAGCAGCACTGGACGAAGGGAAGCTGCCCTCCAAGGGCCACTTACCAGTGGCGCAGCCCTGCTGCCCCCCGCCGCTGCCCTGCCCCACCACCGCGACACGGGGCGATGCAGGACATCTGTGCACCTGGATGCCTCCCTTGGCAGGTGTACACTGGCACAATTCCACTGACATCAGCAAAGTGATGCTGAGTTATACAAATTGATGATCTCACCCATGGCAATTACGTGTAATTTCCTATCTACAAATACTGCCCCGCCACGGGGTGCAGCAAGACCCCGGTTACTTGTAATGTTCTTACTACACGCCATGGAAACCCAGTCTTAATGGCACAGGAACACAACCCATAGAGGTTTCAAGGAAATGCAGCTCTATATTCATGGCAATACAACACCCTACATTAAACATAAAGTTCAGCTTAACTATGCCAGCTTCACAGCTATTGTTTTCATTAAGTGGAAGCACATTGGAGGTCAAGCAATACAGACGCCATTCAACACCTGCATTTTTCATCGCTCGGTAACTCCACATTGTACTGCACAACTGACATTTGGGCAGTCGTGTTGAAAAAGCTGTGAAATTATATTGAAAATCTGAAAAACAAGCCCTGACAGGCACTCAGAGAGTGCAATGATGGGGGATAGACAGATAGCAAGACAGAGAAATAATCCTGCCACCTCGTGCGACCTGTAACGATTACTCCTCCGGTCTGCCACGCAGGCTGATTCCTCGTACGACAAAGCCACCGTCCTGCCAGGGCACGCACACCGGGCTCTGCTACAACATGGGCTGCTTACTGGAAACTCCTTACGTCTCAACCACTAGTGTTAGCAAAACATCAGGTGCTGCAGAGTACCTTGTTTCCCACATAGGAACACATTCGAGGACCATCTCTGTAACGAGCTGAGGACCAGCTAAAACCCCTCAAGCTGCAGCAGCTGAGGACACCCGGCACGGTGAGATGGTGTGCTATAGCAAAGTCATGCTCGATGTGCTTTTTGCTGCTACCCGCAGAGCTGTTTTGCAGCCAGGGGAGACTTACTGGAGTGTGCATTGCAGGCTGGATACTGCCGCAGCTGGCCACACGGCACTTTATTCGGGAAGATAGAATCAGTCCGCTGTTAAATTAACAACTGTGAACGGTGCGGAGAATTGGGCTGGTGCTGAAGTTGTTTAACTTTGATTTTCGTTGTCTCGTTTTTCCAAGCAGGGTAGCGTTCCAGTGCTCCAAGGTGAAAAATGCATTTACGCTCCTCAGTAACTCTGAATAAGCACAATCACTTTTAAAATTGAAATCTGTATCAGACGTTTCCCAGGAAAATGGCAATATAGAAGAGATACAGCTAAAGTCCCTAAGTGGACACTTAGCTATACAAGAGAGGGGAAGCCAGGTTCATTCTGCACTACACTTCCCCAGTCAATGTTTGCAGGGCAGAAATGGAATGAAAATTTCCCTAGCCCAGGCTACAGAACTAACTAGAAATCGCCTGCTAAAAATCCATATGGGATTTAATTAATACATTCTCAGAAAGCCATGGCATTCTAGCTGCTGTTGGAGATGCTGATTTATCAGTATGGTTGAAGTTTCATTTATGATTTCAGTAAAAGCTCCTTTTTTTTTTTTTTCCTCTCTCTAGTTAAAAAATGAGCCTCTAGCTACAAATTGGACGATTACAGATAGTATTGTAAAGCAGCAGTAAAAAAGTGTTAATGAGCTGCAGGATATCAGAAACAAAAAAGAAAATATTTCCCCCGCAGGCCAAACAAAATTAATTTTAAAAATTAATGTAAACCACTAATGCAGCAAGTGCCTCCATTAAATTATGGGGCTATGACATGTACAATGCAATATTTTTGCCATTGAATTTGTTATCTAAAAGGTGTTCATTGTTTATTATGGTGTGAAAAGCTGTTTTCCTCCAGATAGGCTGCTTCATTAAGAAATTGGATTCTTGCCATAGCCCTATTTCTTAGCAGTGAAGCGATGCCCTGTAGCAAAAAAATGCAGAGAGCGGCGCTCTGTTTAATATCAGAAATGTAAATCAAAAGACTCCAGTTCACTTTTCAAATGGCTTTTGGTCTTTACAGAGATGCAATTCACCCCCAAATATTTCACATTGCTGGCTGGTCAAAAGTGTTTCTACAAATTCCAATTCCGCTGAATGATTATCATAATAATAATCCCTGTCAATGAAGGGTTTGTAACTGTTAATGCTATTAAAACACTTTTATTTCTACTGCTTCATTCATCACACCGTAACAGGTTTGGCTTTAAGAAGGGCAGGAAACCAATGTTTTAACTGCACAGGATGACAACAACATTCTGAACTGAAACAAGATAAGGATAATTAAATAAATGCTAATGATTTTTAATATTTTAGTGTTGAAAATCCCACACAACCTGATTTTGATATCCCTGTGCAAGCTGAATAACACCTTTTCTAGCAAAGATTCCCAGGGGACTCAGCACTGGAAGCTGACACTGAGAGCCAGAGCTGGAGCCCAGTGAGTGGGGACCTGGCGAGGGGACCAGGAGGTGGCACGGCTTCAGGGAACAGGACAGCACAGGGAAACTGGAACAAGAGCTGCTTTTGCTTCTTGAGATTGATAGGAACCATTGGAGCTTTCACTTCTAAATAACAGTGGGGAGAGAGAAAACAAAATCTCACCAAAAGCCCTCTATTGGCATATAAAAAATTACTCTATTTAGCAAAATTAGATATTTTGTTGGCCTTCATTTACGAGCCAAAACACCCTGAGGGGGACTACTTACCAACTTTAATTAGTAATAAAAAGCTTACAAGTACCAGGGGAGATAGAACTGGAGTCCATGGGCCAAATTCTGCACTCAAATTACATCAGTTTAAGTCTATGTTGCTCTTATCTTCAAATAAGTTGCTTTGTGCTTTCCACAGGACAGCTCTTTGGCTTCAAATCGCACTGAAGATAGGAGACTTACGCTGTGAGCGGTGCACAGTGAATCTATCGTTTGACCAGGTTTAAAAGAGACTGTTGTCAGGAGCTTTTTATGTGCTTGAGGCCAGAGTTATCTGGGTTTAATGACTGTTTTGGGTGGGTTTTGTTTGGCTTTTGGCTTAATATATTTAGCAAACATCCAGTTCTTACAGTGCTGTTTGAAATTCAAAAAGCACATCAGGATTAATTCAGCAGCCAGCAAAGAGCAAGGAAAAAAAAAAAAAGAAAAAAATTACAGTGAAAAATGCTGATTGGTGATAAGCTCATTTTCACGTTGCTCACCATGTACTAAGAAGAAGCAGAGAGGCGGAATGCTGCCAGCACGTGGCTCTTACAGTGAGCAGGCTGCAGTCTGCCACCTGGCCAGCAAAGGTTGGTGCTCATTTACAGAAGTCTCTGAGATATCAGCACCTCCATACTGATCATACTACAGACAGATTACACAGTTAAAGCAGTACAAAATATATATGTATTTATGCATATGTGATCTTCATGTAATAAATCTCCAAGCCAACAATCCTCCCTGAAAACTAGCTATGGGACTAATTCTGTTGCCATACACTTGACTGAACAGAGTATGCCTTTACTGACCTTTAACTGACCAATTTCCAGGTGAGAAGATAATTCAGCTCCCTGTTTTCTTTGACTGACCCAAAAGACTAAATTTATATAAAACTTGTACGCTGAAATCAAAAATCGCAAGAAAAACACAGGCAGTGCTGAGGGACAGAGCCTGGACACAAGATCAGCCGGAGTGTGACAGACCATAAACCTTTCACTAGAGCTTCCTGTGGAACTGACTTCCAGCTCCCCCAAAAGAAGCCTCACCAGCTGCCAGACCCAACCTGAGAAGCTTGCTCCTGGCCAGTGTTCGGGGAGCAAAGAGGAGACTCTTGCGGTGAATCTCTGTGCAGCTGCAGGACCAGCAGCTCCCAGTCCCCACAACCCAATCCCCTTCGTTTTGTTACCGCGGAGGAGATGGTTAGTTACCAGAGGTGCAGAGCCTTTGGCACGCAGCTGAGCACCCACGTATGCACATTAATTCAGCGCAGTGTCTCTACATATTACATGCTCTGTCAGCTCAGCAATGGTCAGGTGAAAAAAACTGTTTTTCAACAAAAAGAAAGGTCAGGAAGCAAACAAAATGACTTCCAGCCCTCTCCATTAGGCAAAGGTCTAGATCAGAAGGTCATTTCTTGACCAATTATTTATTTATTCATAAAACAACACCTTTTCCCACTCTAGCCACCAAAATGCTAACGTTTTTCAGACCAAACAGAATTGAAAATGGAGCCCTGTGCATTGACTGGGACTGTTACATGTTGCAATGATTTTTTGGATTTCAGCTTGGTATGGTTTGCATGTGTTAATCAAAATTCCCTCACCATACATTTCCAGGGACCTGAACAAGCAACCTTCAGCAGCAACGCTCAGAAAAGGACCAGGGGACTGGTTTGATAGCTTTATGTGGACGTATTGATCACACATCTACAACGGGATGCTGCGGCTCTCTGTTAACCAGGTGGAGTGGTACTAAACAAACAGACAAACGATAAAAGCAAATTTCAGAGTGTAGCAATACAGAACAGCATTTTACTATTTTAATCCCCATCACATCACTGATGAACAAGCATGGGGAAACCCAGGCTAGGTTAATTGATGCTGATATGAATAGAGTAAAATTTGACCCCAGTTTGCACCAGTGTAAAACCAGTGTTTGGTACTACTCCAGACTGACACTTGAGTCCCTAAGAGCAGACTGCATTTTGCTGTCTGTACAGTGCCTCTGTGGATATGACCTACATTGTTGGAATGAGAGGGGCAAGAGAAGCATTTGGAAACAATGCTCCTCTATTAGCTAAGAGATTAATTAAGACGCCGCTGGGCATTTCTCCACAGTCAGGCCCGGCCGTTAATGGCCATTGATTTTTTTTTTAAACATCACGTGAAAGTTTTAATGGCAAAAACTCCCCTAGATCCCCTTTCCCTACCTACGTTTCCCCTGCTAGGGGTTAACCATGCAGGAGATGGGGAAGAATACAGTCCCCTCCTTCCTTTGCCTGCGGCGCCAAGATCAGGAAATTCACTGCTAATCACTGCAGTTGTGATTTCTGATTTCAACTGGCAGCACGGAGAATTGAACTCTAGTCCCCTGAGTACAGCAGGCTTCGTGAGGCAGGCCTTGAGCTTGTTAAAACTGTGGTGCTGCCATGCGGTTATCAATTTTAAATTAATCTCTCCCCCTATGTACGCTTATTCTCCCCCACCATCTCTTAAAGTGGCTGCTAAAAATATAAACTCCAGGATACCTCACTCTAAGACTTAACTAAGTAAAAATCGGGATCCTATTAATTATATGTTTCCTTCAGCCTCAGCACCTGGAAAAATGGATTTCTGCACGGTTTCAGGGATTTGCCTAATCCACTTCCTGCAGTAAAGCCAACCACAGCTCTCATCGTCTTAGCATCCCACCACGCAAATCCTCACTCCCGTGCTGAGCCCCTCTCGGACGAGCGGCCCCTCCGGGGTCACAGGAGCAGGGGAAGCGGGGCTGGGAGTGTGGAGCTGTGCAGGTTGAGTGTGTGCTCTTCACTCAGGCAAATCTGCCCTGCTGAGAGAGGGCAGGGGTTTCAGGCATCTCAGTTACTCCTGCCTCCTGTATTACCTTTGTGCTGCAGCAGACCTGGGCTGTGCAGAGCGACTGACTTGCAGAGAGCAAGCGTGAGGTTGCTTTGCTGCACTGCACAGTCCAGGCACAATCCCTGACTTCAGTGACCACCTGCCCAGATCTGTAAAAATTGTCCCCAAATCTAACTAACTAAATGGCTTGGCTTCTTCATCACGCTGGAGCCTGAGTGCTCGAATCTTTTCAGGAGCAGTCTGGGTAACATGGGCCAGGTCTTGTAGTCTGTGCGGTTGGCCGTGTCCACCTGAAACAAAAAATACCTGCACGCTGGCATGGTGCACACGACTACACGCCTGCCTGGACCTTCCAGCACTTGATCTGACATTGTGGCAATTGCTATGCAAGTCAAATTGCAGCCTGGCTTGTGAAGGTGGACTCAGAAAAGCAATCAGCTGGCATTTGAGCAGGGGCTGTGCCACCACCTCAGTGTCGAATTTGAAAATCCATGGAGGTAAGTTTATAAATGTCTTCAGCCTTCAGCAACCAGTTTGGAATCTATAAACTTGTGAAATCTGTTAGTACTTTATTTGTAATGATGCTGCCAACAGACTTCCCCCTCAAAGGTCACAGCACACACTCAGCATTAAATTGCAGTACAACAAATCCTCAACTATCCATAACCTACAAAATGATAGGGGCAGGCTGGAAGGGGAGACTGGGATAAAAACAGAAAAAGAAAAAAGTCTAGACACACTTTCCTAAAACTCACTGGGGAGTCATTTTAAAATCACTTTATGAGGAAATAATTGAGGTTCTATATACAATACTCCCTTTAAAAAAAAACAGTAACACGTCTGACAACCTTAGAAGGTCTGAAGGTTGTTATACAGAAGAATGGTTCTCTGTTTGGAAATTTAAATACTATGTGGCCCTAATTCATAAACATTTAAGATTTTATAAAGCTGGTGGGAATAAAAGAGCAAAAAATGTAAAGCAAGCCAGAGCCAACTAAAAATACCCCAAACCACTCTGCCAAATGAATGAAAACCATCTCTTCAGTTGCACCTCACTTTCCTTACTCTCCAGCACTCCAGCCCAGAATGCTGCCAGTCAACACTCCACAGAATAAAACCTTTATTGTGTATACCGCACAGAAGAAAACATTATTGTGTACATCATACACCACAGCAAGCTAAATGCCTATCAGAATCAACATATTTAGCATTATCCCCCTAAATATGAACTTACTTATATGAAACATTCATCGATCTCTTTAATCTTGCCAGCAGTTCTGTCATCTGACAACAGTTGGAAACAAGCTCGTTTCGACTCTGCATTGCCTCGTTACCAAAGGGGAAGCTCAGGGTACACAGCGTGGCTGTATACCTCAGGTCAGGACTCCTGAGTCCATCCATCAGCCTCCAGCAAACACAGAAGATGCGGTCAAACAGGAAACCCGAAGGGCCGTATCCCCGCGTCGGGGTGGTGGAGGGTGCAGTACAGTCAGGCACCTCTGCAACGGGACAGATCTTCGATGGGAACAATAAACATCATAAAGAAAAATGAAAGGCTTGCTTCTTCCCCCATACACAAGGTTTCTAATTGCTGCCTCCTAGAGAAGCTCCTTCATGGCCACAAGAAGGCACTTGGGCAGACTGACAGCAAAGACAGAGCCCGCTACCTTCTGTGTACTACTGGGTGTACATCAGCCAGACAGGATTTGGGACCACTGATCTTCATCATTTGGTCTCCACTCCTGCTGGAACCAGGACATTAACATATCTATTTCAAGTGCAATATAATATAGCTAAAATAAATAAATAAAAATTACGTGCTATTCTTCTAACATCTCTCTCTCTTTTGTCTTTTTCCTTTTTTTTTTTTTTTTTTTTTTTAATTCTGTATGTTATAGCTGCTTCTCCACATCAGTTCTGGAGATGGGTTCACACAGAGGAACCAAGTACTTCACAACAACTCTGCGTTGGAACCTCACCATTTCTCCCCGACTATAGATAAACTCAAAAATTGCCCCTCAAAATGTAAACCCAGGAAGTGGCTTTGGGAAATTCTGCCTGCGGATGAGCTGACTGGTCACTGTGTCCAGGGGATTGACCCAAGCCCGTGGCTCACCCATCACGCCAGCCTCGGCAGAGTCTAGATTCCTACCCAAACGCCACAGCTCAGGCCCGCTTCTATTTGTAACCAGGTATGGTGCTCCACGCTGCACCGCCTGACTTCCTTCTGGCCCATCTCAGCTGCCTTTTTGACCTGCACACCCTGCTGAAGAACCAAGATCAAGAAAGTTAGGCCTACTGAGTGTGAGGATTAGTGAAAAAAATCCACACAGAATGTCAATGAGGTAGGGGCATCACACACTTCTCACATTAAAATTCAGTAGGTTTTCTAGTCCTTCTGGCCTCAATGCATTTGCATAGTATAGGGTCAGAGAGACATCCTGATTCCACTATAGCAGCACTGTTTAAAGGGTCATAATGGTGACATATGAAAATAACCCAACTTTAATTGATACCCGGGCTGCTGGCTGTTGAATCTGAAACTCCCCCTGGCCCCATCTCTTGTATGTCTAATGTACAGTACACTCAACAGCAGATGCCAAGAAGGCAGCCTGGTCTCCCAGTTGCATTAACAAGCTCTAAAGATAATTGTTGAATTGTCCACAAGATGTCCACCCTACTTTTCAAGCTTCCAAGTATATTAGCGATGCCCACTGCAGTAGTAAATATTCTCAGAGCCAGCAAGTTATTTAATTGTACGATCTCAGAGAAGAACTCCTACATGATACATGTTTTATGATTCCGCTTTTTTTTAAGCTTTTACATTTTCTTTTTATCAGAGGTCCACTTATGACTCAAACTCTGTCAAGAGTAGCAGAGATGTAGGTGTATTTATTAAGCTCTCTTCTGTTTTCTTGCTACTATCAATTCCCAAATCATACAGACAAATGGCAATTACAAATGATATCTAATTCCTAGTTTGGGCTCAGTCAACCATGACAAAATCAACACAAACCGTATTTCCTAATAGCAGTGCTGCAGGGCTCAGGACCACAGATTATGGGGCACTGAAAGATTCTTGGCAGAAAACAAAGACCAGATTGATTCGCTTATTTTTTAAGCATCGTATCCTCTGTAAGAAGAAAGATGATGCCTAATTCTACTCAGAAAACTGAAGAAAGACCACCTGAAGAGTTAGAGCATGGCAATTATAATTGCATTATTGCCAAACTACTCATCACTTCATAAATATCACCTCGATGGCACCTTCCGTGATTCAGCTCAGGCTCAGCTCTGGGACAGAATAAAAGAGAAATACTGTTTACCAGTGAGTCACTCAGCTGAGACAATCCTGAAATTCTGATGAAACACCACCCCATATACTGTGAAACTCTATTGCTACTGTACTTGCTGGTGATGCAGAAATGAGGAACTGCCGGTTCTTCATACTGCAGATCAAGACTGAAAAGCCTCCTTTAGTCTCCTAAGATGACTAAATCCTTTAATCACAGAATCAGAGAATCATTTAAGTTGGAAAAAGCCCTTAAAATCATCATGTCCAACCATCCACCTAACTACCAAGTCCACCACTAAACCACGTCCCTAAGCACCACAACCATACGGTTCTGTACATGTTTTCCATTTGTGGAAAAAGTGCTTTTTAAAAATTAAATCCTGTGGGTTACCAGGGTGTGTTATTAATGGAGAACGTTCAACCATATACAACAGTGCCAAGACTAAGGGGATGAAACTGTAGCCCTGTGAAGCAGGATCAAGGTTGTAACCGAGGTTCTCAAGGCCATGCTTGAAGGAAAGTGCTGAAAGTGCTGCTGTGCACTGCACATTGCTGTGCCAATGTGCTCTCTACAATTTTGTCAATTAATCATTTTGCTGTTGCAAATATTTCATTGAAATTCTCATTTTGGTTGGTCGTTCTTCCATGGCTTTGATAAGTAGGAAAAAACACAGGACCTTTCTTCCAAGCTAAATGAGTTCAAAATGCACTCTTCTGCCCAGCAAAGGACGAGCACAGCTGGACATGGGGACACCAACCCACCAGGGACCCAACTATGTTCACAACTGTGAAAACTCCCAAAGGCTTTTAAACCTCCCCTCCGCTCCTCCCCAAGAAAAGCCCTTTAAAGGATCAACTAAACAAATACACAGTGAGTGCCTCAGAAGGGACCTCTCAGC
>NC_048911.1:1574368-1609368 GCF_011077185.1 Oxyura jamaicensis
GTATCCAAGCACAAGTGGGCAGTTGAGTTCATGACATTTCTCCAAGCAGAGCCATGTCCTGCTGCCACTGGGCTGGGTGATAAGGAAGGGCAATCTGCAAGACTGTATCTTCTGTACTGTTTATTTTTTGCTAATTTTACCAGTGTGATATAACGGGAAGGGAAGAAAATAAACAACCAGGCAATGCATGTGGCTATCTGCTTAAAAATAGTTCAGATGGGCTAAGGTTTTAGCCTTTATCTCACTGGCTGACCTTGCTAATACAGTATGTAGATCTCTTGCCAGCTAATCGGCGGACTGTAAAGCATGGTTTCAAGCTGTGGGCAATGATCTGTAACAGGAATGAATGAGTGGGTTTTAGCAGCCAGGATCTGTAGCCTACTATCTGTATCTGACAGCTGTCACCCTCCCGACAGAGGCCAAGGCCTAGCCCTGCATTTAAAAGCAGCATGGCTGATCAGATTACTAGGACAGTGTGTCAGAACTGACTGCACTGAACTAGAGAGACAGAAAGTAAATCTATAAATAGCAGTTCTGCTTGTCTCCATGAACTGCTGAAGGATAACCAATGTTGAACAGCAAATGCAATGTTTAGTCTCTGAAACGGGTGGAATACAGTTCCTTCCAGATCAGAAGATGCTGCTGGATGATGTAAGGGAAGGGCATGGGAAGCTTTGTGGGCGGGCAAGGCGCTATCCTGGCAACAGCAATGGCTGTGTTTGCAAGAAATACCATGTAAAAAAGGAAAGTTCTCAGTCCTCAAGACATTGAAAGCAACGTAGCTCAAAGCCACCTTAGACCAAAGTCACATAGACCAAAGTCACCTTTGTGCAAAACACATGCAAAAAGCCAGCCGTTCCCTGGGGAATCCCAGTGCTCAAACAGATGCTGGGATAAAATGAGAGTCTCTCTGTTTGATACCTGTTATATACATGAACCAAGTTTTCAGGCACAATGGTTGAGCTTTGAAAGTAACTCAGAAGCAGGGATGTTGTAACTGCGGCTTCCAAAGGCCATGGGGAGAGTAAAGCTCAGTTACTGGACATGAAGGAGTTATAGACGACCTGGCCAGCTCTCTGCAGTATGTATCAGTGCTTTGAGGAGCCATTCATCACTCTTAGAAGTTTCCACTGATAAAAGCAGGATATCTGAAAATTAGTAAACAGCTTTGGAACAGCCTGGAGGTCAGCAGAAGGAATGGAAAGTGGGATGATAAGCCAAGGCCAAAGGAAACCAGAATGGTGAGAATAATGTGGTAGATCTCTTATCACTGATGAACTGTCAGGTAATACCAGAAGCTACTGCAAGCAAAATAGAGGTCCATAAAGGTCTCAAGTGATGTGAGGAGTCCTGGGTCATTTAATATAAAAATTCAAGGTATACAAATGATAACAAGTGATAACTCAAGGTATACAAATGTGGCTGTCTACTGAAAAAAAAAAAAGTTCAGATGAGTGAAACCAGCCAGTGATGCCAGAAGTCCCACCAGCCCTGTAGCCTGTCACCCCCAGGGACCCACAGCAGCATGCCCCTGGCAAGCGTCCTCTCATCCTTCCCTACAGCACTCCTTTCACAGCCCAGGGACTTGAGAGCCAAAGGTGGGGCCTCTGTTGTTTAACGCTGGGCATCAATACTTTTCCTCATGAATCTGAAAACGGGATATGTTTGTAACGGTGAAGATGATATTTATCCTCCGAACTGAGGAACAAATCTGAATCTTTCCACCCCATAAGTTTCAAAATAGCAATTTGCTGGTACCCAAGTGTCATGTTTACCCTTGGCTGCAGTGATGAATTTCGCCAATAGCCAAATACTTTTACCAATGTGTTTTCCTCAGCTAATTTAGTGCTCATGAGATGGTCCTCAGTGACAAACCTAGCAGCTGGCTCCCTCCGCACGTCAGCAAACTCGGCAGTGTCTGTGCCACCTTCCTCTCGCTGTCCCCGGTGTGCATCGAGCCTGGCCTGGAGGAGCTGTACCTGGGGGAGCGGCCAGTTCAGCAGCCGAGTCCCTGCGGCGCTTGCTCTCTGCCAGGACTGTCATCAAGGTGCCAGTGGCAGCGGTGGCCGTGCAACGCGTGCACCTGCCTGCCAGAAACTGGGCTGGCACCCAGCGGACTTCTTCCACACAGGTTTCCGAACAGGCGTCAGATGGCAACAGCTCCTCATGCGGCTGCAAACCAGTGACCTACATTACCAGTCCCCCGAGCTGTCCAAGGCCCCCAGAGTTTCTCATTAGTGACAGTTTCTTATTTATTTCGTGTAGTCAGTGGCTTCTGCCAATAGACACTGCACTCCTAATTAAAAGCTGACTTCTTTCATAACCTACAAAGTCCTATTTCCACCTCTGCTCCAAGAGGCAGAGAAATGTGAGCCCTTCCTGTGGCCAGGCTTGTCCTCCATTTAACGGCAGGTTCCACAGACAAAGCAGAATTGCATTTTGTTTTATTTTTTTAAAGGCAGCATAAAGCAACAAAGTTTGAAGGACATCCAACATTTATGCTGTGTGCCCACTTAATATCACAAGGGACTTTCCACAGGAGCAAAGGTTTTCTTAATAAAGGGTCTCATTGGCCGGTTGGATCAAATCATGTAGACACCGATATTTTGCTTCTGGCAATACCTTAAACCCACAGTTAGGCAGGTGTAGAGACTGCAGTGGCCTTGAAACTCTAGCATGGTTTATACATGGTATACACATCTTTGAGGATTTGGAGAAATCTACAAGGGATCTAATGCTTTTCCACCTATTGACATTTACAAAGCAGTTTAAATCATGCATGAGAGGCCTCAGGCACATGTAGTTCACAAAACATAACTCTGCGCTCCCAGGGAATTTAAGCTGACCAATGCTCTTTATTAGAACCGACAGTGAAAGACAGCTATTGCAAAATCCGTACAAGAAATGCAATGCAAAGATGACAGACTTAATGCCAGTGGATATATTATGCAGATTATCCAACTCAAGCCTTGCTTGTTAAATAAGTTTCATGCTTTCCTCACTCCCATTGCCCCTCTTAGGAAATATCCTCCCCTAGCTTTACCATGGGAGCCGTTCCCTAAACTCCTTGATCAATCATCTGCTTTCCAGGACTTCAGACGTGCTGAGATAGCTCTGAAGATAAGACAGCCATGCTTAAACAGCAGTAAACAGTTAAACCTTTTCACCTAACAGCACAACCGTGCCATGCACATATCAGACTAATACTTTAAAAACTTAACAGCTATTTTGCTGATGAAAGAATAGGAGGGATTTTAAGGAATCCATCATCTCTGACAAGTCACCTTGAAGCTGTGAATTCCCAGTGCAATATAATTTTTTCAATATATGCTTTTGCCATGTACATACAAATGAAGAACAAAATGCTGAGATCCTTGCTCCAGTTTTGATCAGTTCTTAATTAAATTTTGAAAATCTCTAACACAGATTATGTAAGAATCTGGCTTCCTACCAGGAGAAAGAGACTATGTGTAATTTGGATGTTAAAGCTCGTGAACAGTGCTTAATACATATGCGAAAGTACTCTCTGTTCATGTAGAAATGTAACTTGTGAAATGCTCCTCTTGGTGAACACCATTCAAACAATTATTTTCCCTGACTTCACCCAGAACTGATGTGAATACCTAGTAGGGTCCGTATTTTATAGAGCAACTTTAGTTCAGATGTGAATTTCAGCCACTAATGAGTACACTGACAGCCTCTTGGAACAGCACATTTAAATGTCCAACCATGTGAAGGTTGTATCTCAATACGTATATAAAAATAAAGATATTAAAAAGCCATTTAAAGTTAATAAATAAAAGTTAGTGCATAAAATTAGTATATATACATCCATATCTAGATATCTATGTATTATATTACATACGTGTGTGTGTGCATATGCACTGCATATATGCATTACACATACAGTTAATATTAAGTTATCAGGGAGATGCTCCTCACTGACTAGCAAATAGAGAACTAAAAATCTTTTTTTTTTTTTTTTTAAACTGATTTATTGAAATTAAAGGTTTTAAAGATAGAAACTCAGCCTTACAGTGACATTTCTGAATCAGTGGCTTGCTTAGCAGCCAGCCAGGTCACACGAGACTTGACCTAATAAAAATGATTTGCTTGATACCACTCTATCAGTACCGCAGAAGCATTATTGGCAAATTGAAATCACTGGTAGCTTTTGCACAAATCGGAAGCAGAAACGGATGTAGACTAACTGCTCTGCTTAAGGGGAATCAAGGGAAGGGATTTTTTTTCACAATACCACTTTAGTTTTCCTTTAAATCCCCAGCTAAAAATAGAAGCAAAAGCCCCTTCCAAAATGCCTTCGATGAGTGAGTATAAGCTCAAACTAGCTTAATGGGTCCTATTTACAATCATGCTTTTGTTACTGGTTGTAAAACACATGGCAAGGCATAAAGTGTGACACCAATGGAGACATAAGAGGCATTTAGTACTCATATGTAACCCCACCTCTTCAGAAATTAGACAGATAACATAACAATGAACGTTTCATAAGGTTTTAGAGTTTGATTCACTGCTGACGGAAATCAGTAAAAAGGTTATAATTGACTTCAGCGATACTGGATCAGGGCCCTAAACAGAACAGAAACCTGCACATTGTAGAGGGAGGGAAGTTAAATCTGTTCAGCTGCTTTGTTCCTGGGTCTTGCTAAAATACCTTTGCCATGGATACTGCAGCTTTCTCACCGGAGAGCGGGAGCAGCAGGTCAGAACCAGGCTCAGCAGGCTCCTCGGGGAAGGGTCACAGCAACTGTTAATCACATCTTACCGACCACAGGATAATCCGGTCAGGCACAGTGGTTCTGCAGCAGTGTTACCGACTTCTGTGCTCACATGCTATATACCAGATGCCTCAGGTTTTTTGTATGATGCTTTTTTTCAGCCATTACGTGTATTAAATCAAGAGATAATTTTCCAACTGCCATAGTTTTTCATCCACTAAGAATTCCTTTGGAAATATTGGTATCTGTGCACATCAAAGCAGCAGCAGTAAAATGAATTTTAAAAGGCATCTAAATGTTAATTTTATACATATACGGATACAGGCCAGTGTACCAGGTAAATATAAATGCTGTCATACCAACCACAAACTTGGGAGACTGGTAGCAATATAGCAGTGAAAGAGGAGGATAACCCATAGACTATTGAATACAATTTTGCAAATGTCCTGTGAGCTTTAAAACACTGAAATTCATCACATACATCAAGATCCTGATGTTGAACAATTTACATGGTCTAGAAGATTGGCAGGGAAGAAGATCTCAAGAGAGGGGAAAAAGAAAAACAAACAGAAAATCAAATAGTAACCTCAAACCGTATCACAGAGTACTTCAAGGTAGTGACTCTAAGACAGCCAATGGTGCCTATTACAGCACCTTGCTCCTCTGCTGAAACCCAAAGAACTGATTAATATCAAAAGAGTTTATCTGAAAACTAAGCAAAGAATACTTAGTAGAACGAGCAAGGAAGAAGCATCTTGTATCAGTAAAACTGACATGTAAACAGTTTTCTTGATCAAATTTTAGTTAAATTCAGTGAAAATGTAGTAGTAAAATGAAATAAGCCAAGTCTGTTTACCTTCAATAATCTGTAAATATCTTCCTAAGGGCAGAACAGCTGCTTTAGTGTGGGAAAACCCGTATGCAGTACATTTTCTCATTTATAATTATGAGAATAAATTGTATTTCACATTCCATCCATGTCCAGGTCTTTTCTTTGGTTTTACATGGGACATGGTGGCAATGAGATGGACTTCCCAGAGAGACTGGCATGGGATGTGTGAGGAGACGAATGCTTCATGTAGCTCAGGTTAGTCAGCCAAGGAGGCACAACACAAACTCACCTATGGCCACTCGAAGGGGTTACCATCTCTCTTCACAACAGAAGTCTTCTCAAGGAAAGAAGTGTACTGAACTAGAAGCCACCACCCTTCTCTATGGATTGTCCATGTTGTGCCTGCACAGGAGCCACGAGAGCTGTCCCCACATGGCAACCCAGCCCCTAGGGTGGTTTGGGGCAGGTCCAGGGGGCTCAAAACCCCTCAGAGCAGGAGCAGTACCAGGGATGCTCCTGGAGGACGGCGCCTCCTGGTCACCGCCAGTGCAATGACCATGGGTGGCCCTCCAGCAGCATGCGGAGCTGGGCCAGGAGCACCTGGTGCCCTCCCTGCCGTGCCTCCCTCACTCTGTGTCTGTGCACGTGTGGATGATGGACCCAGGCCATAAACTGAGGCGGTATTAAGCAGGCACAAAACACCGTAAAATATAGTAAGACTGCTGTCTTATGCATATGCAAACAACTTCTGCACTCTGCTTTGATCCAGTGGCATATTTAAAACATTTCTGTCTGTCCTGTGGCTGGTTCGTTGACATCTCTAGCCAGGCCCCAGTCTGTTACTAATTGGCATTGCTGTTGTCAGGCTTGGGAATGAGGCCAGGGCCAGAACAGGCAAGAAAAATATTCCCCTGCCCATTCCCAATGATGGCTCGTTCTCGTCGGGAGCACTGCTGAGACAAGCACACGGGGAGGCTGCATAGCCATGGCACTGCCCTTGTTCTCTGGAAACGGAGATCACTCTCAAGGGGATATTGATCTCAACACACTATTTAAAAATGCATTAAATACATTTTTTCTCTCTATATTTGATAGATATAATTATGGCAGTCCCTAGAACAACATGCCTGTTTGTAGACTGCTTTCAAATTCATCTAATTTGTATTGCCAGATGGTATGAATGATTGCTACAGATAAACTTTGGATACGTTCCATTATTAATTGACAGAAGCATGGTCACAGCAGAACGCTCATCCCACACTGCATATCTGACAATTAATGGTTAAAAGATGAAAGTACTGAGGAAAAAATGAGTCCCAGGAGTTCCAAGTCCCATTTTATAGCCTTGAGAGCTAAACTTAAACCACCAAAATGTATTATGCTCTTAGATCTCTACACCAGTCTTGTTGCACTTGTGCAATTTCCAATCCCGTCAACAGCTCTTTGCAAAAGTCAGGCTGTGGTCACGGTGTGCTATACGGTGGGACTGGGAAACAGCACAGGAGAGTGAAATCTGACAGTCTTCAGGTTCAAGAAATCAGATGGCTGTAAAAACCAAATGTCTCAACCGAGGCTCATTGCAGATGGTTGGTTTTAAGCTGGTATTCTGCATAAAACACAAACACAGGCGTCGTGATGAAAAGCATAAAACTGAGCGCTGTAGACAAGACACTTGCACCCACGTAACAGAGGAGTCCTGAGGAGCTGAAAATACCTTGCATTTAAATATTTTAGAAAACTGATACCTAACGATTATGCCTTCAATGAATTAAGCCAAAGCTGAGTAAAAGCAAAGTGCTTAACTGATATATATTTTTTTCATTTTCCAAGGTATGCCACCAGAACACATATAATATACACCAAATCTTTTTTTTTTTTTTTTTTTTTTTTTTAAGAGCTGACATTATGAGGTAAGAAATCCTCAGATTTGGGATAAAGAACATTTACCAGTGACACAGAGCTTAAAGACAAAGAGATGAGGAAGGATGTCCTAAGACTTGAAAAGGAAAAATAGATGCTTTGTAGCTTCTTGATTTGCAACGTTTTTTCCTCTTACTATGTACTGAACAGCATGACACATCTTAGAAACAATATTTACACTTGTAGCACAACTTTCATCTGCAAACTCTTGCATGTCATATACACTTGCACACTCCTTTTCATCAACACACATACTGAGCATAAACAGCCAAAAAAAGGTATAAAAATTACTTCATCTGAGGTAGGACAATATGGCCAGTTGGCAGAGAATACGTGTACTGTATCATGACTTAGAGATTGATGTGAATAGTGTTATAATTGCAACTGCAGAATCTGCTCAGCAGAGATGAGGAAGAATACAAAAACGCAAAATTAAGTTTGACTGGCGCAGGCAAGCTGATAGCCCTGTTCTCTGCCCTCCTGTACACATCGTGTGGCTGTAATGATGCACAATGATCACAGACACCCACAAGTTCAAAAGCTGAGCTGTGGATTCAGGTCTTTAACATATGCCTGGAAAAAAAAAAACACAAAAAACAAAACAAAACAAAACAAAAAAAAAAAACAAAAAAAAACAAGGAAACACAACCAACCAAACAACAACTTGTGAAGATTTCCTTATTGTACTCTTTTACTTTGGGTACTGCCCCATGCTACCCTCTGGTGTGTTTCTGAACTGTTTCCTCAGCCAGATCGATTGCTGTCTTTCTTCTGGCTGGTGTATGTGGCATAAACACAAAGGTGATACCTACAGTCAGCATCAGATCTGACTGTTCCCGACAACTCCTGTGATACAGCAACCTCAGGGACTCGAGGACACATCTGTGAGTAGATGTAGTAGCTGCCATCTGCACGAACTGCATTATTTAACTGCATTGGCACTGATTAACATTTGCTGTAACCTATGGTAATGGGCTCTGGGGGCTTTCCATGTCTGCTACACAGTGGCAGCTGATGTCTCCTGCTCCATCCTTAAAACAGGATGTTTTAATTTTTAATGGAGCACATGTTCGATTGGCTATACAAACAGGCTAATCTGCAAAGCATGTGCTCAATAACAAGCCAAGCTATGCAGCCAGAATAACAACACTGCTTTGCCATGCACGAGATGCAAAAGGCTTCCTGTTTTATGCCACCCTCGCTCAGCACTGATGGTCAAGAGAAATGACTGCGCACGTTCCCCATTTTCAACAGCAGCACTTAGGAATTAGCTACTACCTTCACGGCACCTCAGGCTGCCAGCTCATTTCGCATTTAGGAAGCTGAAGCAGAGAGTTGACAAAGTTCAGGTGCCTGGAACAGAAATCATGACGGCACAGTAGAAGCATTCAAAGGCAAAGCTACCGCATGTGCTAGGAGGGAGAGCTGGGTTGGGGCTGGCATGCTTGGAAGAAAAATGAGCTGGTGAGCATTTACACAGATAGCAGAGAAGTGAACACTTCCCTGTTGCTGAAAACAATATATAAATAAAATTCTGCACGTCCTTTCCTTCTCTCAGGTCTTGTATAACCCACAGACATTCTGCTTCAGGGCATGTCTACTAAGATTATGATGTCAATATTCTGCATTAAAAAGCACGAATTACATACATGTTAGAAGTATCAGGTAGAAGCATAGCCTGCCTCTATGATAGTGTTAGGTTCTGCCAACAGAAGCTCAGATGCTTTTTTTTATAATCCCAAAGAGAACAGGAGTCCTCTAGAGATGAAGGCTGTAATGCAGTGTTTTAACACGTTTATGATGGGGAGAAGCCAGCACAGTCACAAATGTTTCCCTTGAGATGGTATTTTTGGGGAGGGATACAGGCCGTAACTAAGTCCCACAGCCAAACAGATAATGAAGACTGCTAGAACAGACATATGCAAACAAAAAAGGACTAAAAAAAATAAAAAAGGCAACCACTGGGCAAACATGTATTTCTTGGTGTATCCAAAAGCAGATGGGTTGGAATCCAGGAATCCCAGGCTCTTGCCTGTGGCACCTTGTCAGGTTCTTCACTTTCCAGACTCAAGGAATTTGCTTCTCTTTCTTTCTTTCTTTTTTTTTTTTTTTCCTCTTAAGAAGCATGTTTTCCAAAGTTCAGTACATTTTTCTCTGTTTCTTTGAATCACCTGCTACCTCTGACCTGATTTGTCTATAGAATATGTTAAAACTATAACAAGCATGGGCTGATCAAACAATTAATTGAATGCTATTTTAGGACAGCCTTGTCTTGTTCCAAACCTGTACTCATGACCATTTCTGAAGCATAAACATGAACTGACCTTTCAAAAAGGTCACTTTTATTTTTCTGTGTTTTCTTCCATGATGAATTATGCCTTTGAGAAAGGCACTAAATTATTAAGCCTTTCACTAGGTTTAAGAAAGTTAGAGGAATGTTAAGAGGAATTTCATTCCTGTGGTCTTCACAAAGTACACATAGGAAGCTGTTTGATGGTTTGGATTGGTAAATACATCTATTGAGCTAATGAACATCTTTTTCTGCCTTAAGACATGCATTTTGAAGATGCTGATGTAATTATCCCCCTCGTAAGTGGCCAGCCAGGTCTCAGGGCAAGAGCTTCAGCATTGTGAAATGCATTTCTACCTTTTGAACCAACTGATACATTTCCAGCAGTGGTCCACTGCCTGAGAATTGCCCACTGCCGTGAACAGACCTGGCATTCACGCTTTACTACTGATTATCCTGGAAGCACATGAGAAAAATCTGACTGTTATTGCTTCTTCTGTGTTTTTGCAAGCTGTTGGAATATTCCAAAGAACACATACAAAAACATCATAAATTCACTGAAAACTCAGAGTAAAGGACAAAAGATCCTCACACAGTAACCTAAAATAGCCTGCTGTAAATGCTGCTAGGTACTGGGCACAACAACGTGAGAAATGGTTGAGAAACCCCACTTGGAGGTTAAACGCTCCATCTCCCTTCCATCAGCAATAACCCACCAAGTGCCTGAGCTGATCTCTACAATAACAAGATCTAAATCAGTGAGGGCAGTATTAGAGTTTAAAGATAAAATGAGTATTGATTGGTGTGCTGAAGTCCACGTGCAAAAGCAAGCTTTGAAACCCTTTGATAAGAAACCTTGTCTGTTTGAGAAGTCAAAAACTGCCAGGAATGTTACCAGATTCTCAGTATGTACAATCTGTTGACATCTGAAGGGGCAAGTATAAGCTCTCTGCTTATCTTTGCATCTATCACAATCACCTTTATCACATAGGAGATAGTTCTTAGCATAGCGGCAATCATCCAAGCCCAAATTTCAGACAGTCTGGAGTCCAAAAAAAAAAAGTAGCCATGGAATTACTCAGGAAGGTTTAGTCTGCCCTACAGAAACTGAAAAGCTGCTACATTAATGCACAAGGGTGTCCTTTCCATCAAGTTCCTTAATTAGCTTATCTGGAGAAAAAACTATACCAATCAAATTAAATATTAATCACATATAAACTGCTGATCACAATCAGCTGGGGGTTCACGCATGCAGAACGTAGGGATCGCAGTGTGATTTCTTTTCCCAGAGAGTTTCCTCCTGCTCTCTTTCCATTGCCAATTTAGCAAATTCATATAAAAAACAAAGCCTGAGTTTTCCAAATACAACATTAACAACAGACCAGAAGTTTTTCTGCACTAAAATATTGAACTGAAAATTCAGTTCCTTTAAATCTTTCTAAATCCTTGCCTCTGATTGGGTTCATTAATAAACATGCTGGTTTTGTTACAGGGAGTGACATATGGCATAATCCGCTAACAGGAAGAAGTATTTTGCATTTTATTGTAGAAAACAAACATGCAAACAGGTTTTCACAGATGGCTTTCTTAGCTTCTGGGAGAAAAAAAAAAAAAGCTCAATAATGCTTGAAAACAATTCTCCCCCTTCCTTAAAAGAAGAGAAGGGAAAAAAATTTGACTGGAACTGCTTTTCAATTAAAGTAAATTCTACTATACATTTCAGCTATACTCCAACTTCCCTTATACTATTGTTACTGCTTTAGTTATGTATGAAATAAAAGCCTATCAACTGGCAAGTATCTGACAATATGTACCTAGGGAAAGAAAACAACAGGGTGAAATTCTTGGCTGAATTCTTGACTCTATCCATCGCCTCGCAGATCTCTCCTTCCCTACAACAAGGCTAAGATTTCACCCTTGGTATCAGAATGACACCAATTTAGGAGCTAAATTCAACTTTCAGAACAGCACAATCAAGACAGTGTAAAACTGATTTGTTCTTCTGATACAGAGAGCCCTAAGTCTTGTTTTTGGGGTTAGAGCTTCAGCTAAGTGCTCAGTGCTGTGAGAAATCCACCGAAGATACCAGAGAAGACTTTTAATCAGGAGGGATTTGGACCTCTGTAACTAAGACCTCTGCCCATATTCCCTCATTACTCTGTTGGTTTGGTCACACAACAATGTGAAGTCTATGGTCCACAGTCTTGGAATAATCTTATGTTATTTAAAATTTGAATTACGGGAAGTTGCAATAAGTCTGAGAAATAAATACTTTATGAACATGTTGTGAACGTAGAGCACCTTTCTCTTCTGGTCATTCTCACTCAGACTTGCTACACTGCTCCTTCCTCAACTTCTCACTGTAGCCTACTGGAAACATGACAGACCTTACTCTGAATTTCATGGTGCTCTTTGTAAGGTCAGATTTACAGTATAGTTTTTCAGTTTTGACCAGCATATCCAACGTTGCTCAATCCCAAGGCAACTCAGCTTCCTTTCCTACCCAGAATATCAATGTTCCCATGGCTGCAGCAAGCACAGACCTCTCTGTGCATCTCCTAGAACTGTGAGGTTTACTAAGAACTAAGAATTCTGGGCTAGAGCAGTATCCCAAACATTTGGGGGATCTCATGTCAAATACATCCTTTAAATATAGGTCCCTGCCATTTCCATTTGACTAAATCTCTGCCTACCTTTTTGTGTGGGGCCTGGAGAGGTAGATGATAATTTGACACAAAGTGGTAACAATTGGGAGGAAAGACATCAGACCTAGTTGTGGACGGAGGAAGTGTTTGAACCACCTGCTTATCCAGGCCTGCAGAATCCTACCTTAGCATCACCCAGAAGAAGTATGCAAACCTAACTGCTTATGAACACAGAAAGTGGGTACCTTTCCTGTAGTCTGAACTGTTGCAGCTGCCCCTTCTGTAACTCCGGCGGAGGTAACGGTGCTCATCCATAAGCTGACAGAAAGCTGTGGCAATCTTGTGTGTAAAGTAACAGTGGACTCGGGAATGGTCCTTCCTGCTAACTTCCACTGGTATTACTAGGACTCTCATTAACAGAAGAAATACATTCTCTAAGATGAAGAACAGAGCGTTCAAAGCTCCCCAGGGCTATAAAACTTGCCTTACAATTAGAGTTTCCTGAAAGAGCAAAGAGAAGACTTTGTTACTAGCAGGCCAGTCTCATGGGAGAAGAAAAGACCAAGAAAGCTGGTTTCCGTGTGTCTGGAAAGGAGGATCGGGTGAATCCATGAACTGCATGTTTCAGCCTTTTCTGTGTGCTAAAATACAAAACAAATGTTCCAGAAGTTTTCTGCATTAGGTGTGCTTAAAAGCTCATGCTGTCTACATGGCAAAAGCAGCCAGTCTAATCCCTGTATCTCTTTTGCATAAGGAATCTGAGCTGACAGCATTTAATCAGCTCCAAATTTACACTACTGATCACCTTTTCCATTTAATCATGACTACAGCCTTTCAAGAAGTAATTCCCTTTGGTTAAAATTAACAATGACAGGCTGTGTTTTTACACACTGTTGAAATGTGTAAAACAATCAGATGGAGAAAAAAATGCCCTCCTTTTTCAGAGCTGATTTATGATATATATGCAAACCCTATTAAAGTTAAACCATGCTTTTCAATGAAATGAGGATTTCCAACAAGCTGCTCTTCATTTTATTTAAGGATCCCAATGACTGATACAAACGGTGGTAATCAGCTCTATTGCTAATATAGGATATTTGTGCTAGGAGATAACATACTTAACCCTTAAGTGAGAAATAGCTCATAAATCACAAGCACTTTCTGAGAGAAGTATAATAAGACCCTCTCTTGTGAGCAGAAATCAAATGATATCCAGCTGAGGCACTTTATACTCCTTTCTCCAAAATCTAAAGGTTAAATATGAAGAGAAATTAACATAGAGAAGGAAGATCAGGGGAAGTGGGGACAGGAATAGGCGGCAAAGAGGAATGCAAATATCTACATGGGTGGGTTAACCTTATCCCGACAGATAAGATGAAACTAGGGAGGAAGGAGGTATAGCTTGGAAGAGAAGGAGAGCTCTCGGAAAATGACAGGGCCTGCTGGATGCCTTCAAGCAGTCTTGGATGGAGCGTACACTCCTGCATCATCCAAAGGCTGAACGGAGACAGCGACAAGAAGCACTGCATTTCCCAGAGGCAAAGACACGAGGGGAACACGAAGCTTCGTGACACTGAGGCCTGCTGCAGTCCCACAGCTGACCAAGCGCCAAAGGCGTGTGAAGGCCTCAGTGACCAGGCACTTCAGGAGAAGAATGCCCCGACCAGCGCAAGCCAGACCTTGAGCCAAACTGAGGTGTAAAACGAATCACCCAGGGTCACCAACTCGGGGATGAATTCGAGGCCAACACTGAGGAACGCTGAGTAAAGCCTCCTGATGTGAGGCAACACAAAAGCCCACTGAGGAATACCTCTGTGTCTGGCACGCGCGCCAGCCCCAGCAGAGAAGCAGGATCATGCCGTGAGGT
This sequence comes from Oxyura jamaicensis, assembly GCF_011077185.1. NCBI lineage: Eukaryota > Metazoa > Chordata > Aves > Anseriformes > Anatidae > Oxyura > Oxyura jamaicensis. The sequence goes on from NC_048911.1 coordinate 1,588,662, forward strand.
CCTATCCCATCGCAACTCAGCAGTGAAGCTGAAACTGTTGCATCTCAGCCATGAAGTACTCCCAAACCGCTAAAACACAACATGCAAGCTAAAAATTATTCATCATAACTATTCACTAGAGGATCCTACTGTGTTTTGACCGTTGAAAGGAAAGGTAAAAGCTACAGTGAGCAGTCTCCACCATGTAGGAGTGTTCAGAAACACGTGATGAAAGCCAACAGTATTTCTGTTTTGGTTTCGTCTCAAGATTTCCTTCTGGGTTCCCGTGTTTTCCTTCTGCTCAGGGGAACGGGAGCGAAGCAGGTGAGGGGGGCTCAGATCCTGGAGCAGCGATGCGAGTGGGAGGTATTTGGGTATTTGGGCAGGTGGAGAAGCCTCAGTGTCAGGGCGCACGGCAGTGACAGAAGGCTCGGCTCTGTGGTGTCCACTGCTACGTGTCATCTCCCCGCCTCACCCACATGGCTCGCAGCAGCATGGGGGCAAAATCACCAAGAATAAGGACCGTGGTGTAACATTTGTTTTTGTGAGGTGGCGAAGAGCAGGAGAGCTACCAAGGAGAAGTTACCTGGGAGAAGAGCTGGGGTGAGACCAAGGAAGAACGCTTCGGTTCTGCTGGTTTTCCTACCACACATCCGTAACGCTTACTGATGGGTTTATCACCTCGGTTCTCTGGATGGGATGCAGCTCTAAAAGGAGACAAGCCTATCACTGAAAATGTGGAAAGCTTGCTTTTCCTCAGAGCTGGACGGAACTACAATGTAGATAAACAGGGACATTTCCTCCAAAGATTATTCCCCACTACAACTTTTTCTGTGTGCGTGTGCTGCTTGCAGAACATTGAACTTGTTTCCAAAATAAATAGCTCCCAAAGAGGGTTTAATAAGGTTTGCTGTTTTCCAGGGGAAATAGATTGCAAACAAACTGTTTCCTGCTCCTATTTCAAGTGAATTTGGGTCCAATTATTTTCTTTTTTAGCATAAAGCTAAATGGACTATTCTGCCCTGTCCCTGACTGAGTCGAAGCATGATTTCTTTTGATTATGCTTTTATGTTGCAAAACGTAGGGCTCCGCAGACATAATGGACATCTCTGGGAGAGTGGCAGCAATTTTTTTTTTTCTTTTTTTTTTTTTCAAGTGTGCCAATGCTTGTCAGCGCTCACTTTGGTGCCTGCTGTGCCAGAATAAAAACACCAAAGGAGGCAAGGGGAGGGAGAGAGGGAGGGGAAAATATCCCAAACAAAATAAGTACTGTCCACCATGCCGAAGGGAGGCTGGCGCAGAGGTGGGCAGAATTCAATAGCATCTATGTGGGGCATATCTCAAGCACTAGATGAAGTCTGATTTCCATTTTCTCTCAGTTATTCTGACTACTGGGTTTATTCCCCCTACTCCCCCAATCCAGTTTTATTTTTTTGCCCTTTTTCTTTTTTTAATGGAGCAGTGATAATTAGTAGCAGTAGGGAAGGGAAATCTTGGCAGTTTTCCTGTTGTGACCTTTATTCCAGAACATATTTTGTGGTCCAAAAGCTTCCATCCTTTTCTTTGTTTAATTTATAAATAATGTTGATCAGAAACGGGAAAGGGAGGGAAGCTCCCTTGTTCCTCTTGATGGGAGGTGAATGCCATCAGCTTCCTGGTATGGAGGGTAAAGCTGGGAAGTTTGTCACTGCCTGGATTAGTGGGGCATTACCAAGAATCAAACCACTGACTTCCTTGAAGATAAAGACCTTTATGTTGGCTGCAACTTAGGAATGTACAAAACATGTTCTCATCTTCCAAGTCAAAGAAAGAAAGAAAAAAAGTCTGTTTCTATTTGTCTGGCTGTCTGTAGCCCAGGGGGAATAAATTCTATTGCAGGGACAAGGATGAAAAAATAATGTGTTTCACTTTTGGTATCTGGATTTTACAAAAAAAATAAAATAAAATAAAAATAAAAATCCTTATATGCTAGCTGCTGAATCAGCCTCCAAGGGCCCTTCCTAGTGTGGGTTCTCAGCAGACACACTAGCTCCTAGCCCTAATTACAGCCACATTTTTTTTTCTTCGACAGATCCAGAGAGAGGCATGTGCCTTGGTAATTACAGCAAAAGTCTGGAAGGTTTCATTTTTCATTTTCTTACAGATTTGTATTAATGACCCTGGGCAAGTCACTTAACACCTCTGATAAAATTTCTACTTGGGATCAAGACCCTGGCTATAACGTTAAAACTCTTAACCAGACTGGGAAGCTTTATAGGCATCTCCTCATGAGGGTTCAATCTATTTTCCTAGGAAAAAAAGACCTGGATGGTCTTTTCAGTATGGAAAAGGCTGCAGGAACGCATGTTTCTTAGAAGTATAAAAAGTCACAGTTTGCATATCAGATATGAAGCAGTATTGCCACCTTTCCTCATATTCATAGAAAAAAGATTTTAATCATAAGTCCTCTTAGTCATCTGTGGTGTAATTTGCTCCTGGGAAGACAGAGCAGCCTCCAGTCTATTCCAGGTTCATCTCACACATGCCCTGTGCTGCTTCTCAGCATGAAAATGAATTCCATCTCCTAGACTCAACAGATGCACACGGCAGGTTCTACCTGTTATATGGAAAAAGGCCTCGGGACACAAAAGTGACTACCAAATACCTGCCAAAGAGATAGACACTAAAACTCTTTGGTGGCTTTTAACTTAATATTTCTTAATTAAAATAAAACTGAAGAGAGGGGAGAGAAAAAAAAAACAACCCTTAATTGTGTCAGCCATGGAAGAAATCTGAGATTGAGGGCTCCAGAGAAGAGAAAGTCCTTTTGGATTAAAACTCTACATTTTATATTTTATCTCCAAAAGGCTATAAATGAGGTTTGGGATTTAAAAAAGATTTCATATGATTTTGTAATTACCCAAGTTACTATTACCTGATTAACACAGGAATCCTAATAGTCTGTTGCACTTTCATTTCTCCAGTTGTGGTTGTCATGGGGCTCGACACCTGTCACCTGTTCATTTACAGGCATTTTAATTAACCTACATTATGTATGCTTTTTTTTTCCCTGGATTTAGTGCCTGAATTTCATATTAAAAAATAAAGTTAATAGCTACCTGAAGGAGGGCTGCTGCCAAAACATTCACAGTCAATCCTGCCACATCCATTTATCAGTACATGTCGCAGCAGCAGCAACCACCAGTGCTTAATTGGCAGAAGTACAGGGTAGAATAAATTCCTTCTTGCAGTGATATAGGTCTGATACCCTGCCTTAAACATAAGGTCTTTCATGGGGTTGCCTGTGGAGTTATGGACAACCTGTATATAGTTGGCTGCATTTGGACCTACTTTGTGGGTTCAAATCCACATAAAAATCCTCTGGATTTTGCTTGAATATTGTCAGAAGAATCAGGCCTGCCACCCTGCCAGAAAAAATGTCCTAGGAAAAGGAGAGGTAAAAGTATCAGTGCCAACATTTTATTTGGGTTAAATGGTTCTCCATAGCCACTTAGCACACACAGGCTGCTTTCATGCGTCCCCTCCTGTTACATGTGTACTGGCCTAGCAGAGCAGAATTTCTCTGAAAGCTTGGGTCGAACCAGACACAGCTGGCACATCACACCCAGCTTCCCCACACGAACTGAACTGCGGTGAGTTTGAGTCCCAGGTACCTCCCCGGGTCTTTACAATGAATCCTCTGCAAAGAGAGATCTGCCCAGCCTTTTGCTTCTATAGAGCAGGCAGAGGCAGCCACTTGCTTCTTTGCAAGCAAATTCAGCGTCTCTGAGAAAGCTCCCGGCACCGGGGTGAGCTGCATGGAGCTGCTGGCATCGAGCTGGGGGCTCTCTTGAAACAGGCCGACTGCACATGAACTGCTGACTGAGAACCAGCCCTGAAACCACCAGCTTCATGGGCTGTGCAAGAAGGTCGGGGACACGTGGGAAGACCGCTCTAACACCCTGGACAGCATTATTCAAGTGCCTGGGAATGCCTTTGGTGCTCTTTCATTTACTAGTAGAGACAAATCCTTACGGACTGAACTTTTAAAGCAACCTGTGCAAGATAGGAAATGGCTCCTCTGTTACAGCCTAGATCTGAAATTAATGGAAAATAGCAATGCAACTGATTCTCCCTGTCGTGCCATTGAGACATTCCCATCTTTAAAACAGGCACTTCACCACCGAGGTCTGATCCTCTCACAGCCTGTCTCTTCTCCATCCTCTCTGGAGAAAACAGGCAACCTGGCTTGACTGGGAGGTTAAAAAAAAAAAAAGAAAAAAAAGAAAAGGAAACGGAGTTGCCAGATTTAGCTGCTTTACTAAAAAGCTAGTTTAATTTCAGAATAAGACACACCTTGCTTTGCAGTGTGAGAGTCACCAAGCTTGGGCCCCTACAGATTCCAGGAGAAGCTTGCCTGCAAGTTCAGATTCCACCCAGAGTGACATCCTCCTTTCAGAGCAGGGGGGAGTTTGGAAACACATTTGGATTACCAGCCCCTGGAGCACATTTTGTTATAATCAACAAAATGTTCTCGAGTGCAGACAATGATAATGTCATGGGGACTGTAATATGTTAGTTAATATGAAGCAGTTAAGGGGTTCTTTTCATTTTGCACAGGCCCATGACGATCTTCAAGGCTGATGGATAAAGGAGCACGCATTTAAGAGATGCAGCATTGGTGATTATGGATCTTACAACCCACTTGGACCATTAACTATCTGTACCAAAGTACATTCAGTATTCTGCCCCACCCAGAATGGGCACTCCATAGGTTGGTGTAAATGTGACAGCAACAAGATTTCCATGTCACTATGTGACTGACGGCAGCACGCAGAATCTAAACATACTCTGTAATAGCCTACAAACCACCTTGGGCAGCCAGGCTGGAGGAGAGCAACATCAAATCACACTCAAAATCACACCAAAACCACTCTGCTCTGCAATGCTGAGGAGCGCACCCAATGCTTTGAAAGAGATTGTGGGCACAGCACAGTTTACGTGGGAGCATTTGTGTTTTAAATCAGATAATCAATATACACATAATCACAAACAACTGTCCCTTTTGACAACAGATAAACAGAAATTACATGTCAACTGGCTCTGCAAGCACCAGAATGCCGCTTTCAGTAAGATCTGACGTCTCTTTCAAGCAACAGAAAGAAGAGTGGGAAGCCACAGACTGCCTTTCAACGCTGCATGCACGGAACCAACTATGAAAGTCTTTTGTGTTCAGCTTTCATAGACAGGACTGGAGAGAATGAACTGTTTGGTCACATCAACATGAATAAATATATCAGCCCCATCACCCAAACGATGCAGGGAGCGGCTTACCCTCCACTCAAACAGACCACCTGTCTGGGCACCAGAAAATTGCTCTATTCATTCGAATTCGTTCTTCCAAATCTGCTCCTGTTCTCAGACATAGCAACAACTAATAATAAACCCACCCGCAGCACACGCTACCCGTCGGCTTCACACCCTCGTGGCTGAAGGAAAATTAATGTCTGATACAAATCTTTTAAAAGGAAAAAAAGGAGAGCAGAGCTCAAAAAAACTCACAGCAATATTGATAATGAAGACAAAAAAGACATTTCATCTAAGGCAAGAACTCCAGCTTGTTTGTAACAGGAGGGAATTCAGTCTGCTTTCTATTCCTCTCTTCTCTTCTCTCTCCTCTTTACCTCCAGTGTATAATAACTGCCTTCTCTTCTGCACGTTCACAGCCTTTTGTTTGTTACTTAATAGCTAAGTCTGGGGCTGGGGAAGGGAGATGGGGACAGGGGGGCACTAGAGTTGATGCCAGCTTTGACAGCTCAGCACTTTCCAGCCCAGGCTCCCAGCAGGCTCCCACCGAAGCACGGCTGCACTCACGCGACCCCCACCCCACCAGGCCAGCAGCGGCTCTCCCACCGCTCGGCACAGATGTCATATGGCTGCGGAGTGCGGAGCCAGGCCCCCAGATTTCAATTCTTAAAGGATTAATTGCTGAGATGAGCCGCACTTCAGCACAGAGCGAGAGAAGAGGTTTTTTCCTTTTAGCGTCGACTGTGCTCCTCAGAGCCTGGATCTGAGCCATCCTTTTCCCTGTTTTGCCCCTCCACTTCTCGGAGCCATCTTCGCCTGCAGTGCCTCTTGCATCCACAGCCAGGCACGTACGGCTGGGAGCTCTCCCAGGGCCTATAACTTCAACCGCACAGAGTCTCCTGCTTCAGGCAATGATCTGCTCTGGTTCTTCCCACTTCAGCAGCTATTTCTCGCTACCAAGAAGGACAATAAACCCCCCAACTCCATCTCCCCAGCCGCGATCCAGAATGTTATACATTTGTGTCAGTGCCTTTGAGCCAGGCGGGAGGCAGTGCTGCGAGGGGGGAGCCCTGCCAGGCAGCGTGGGGCTTGTGCCTCAGCCCACCTCGCCCCCAGCAAAACCCGAGCCCAAGCCTCAGCGCGGCACTCCTGGGCGGGCGCAGGGCAAACTGAGGGAAACGGCACTGTGACAGGGTGCACAAGGTGAACGTGACCCTCTAAAATTAGCAGGAACTCCCACATCCACTTTTCAGTGCCGCAATAAGTAATTCTCCACGAGTAGGGAAAATAAAGGCTGGAGCATACGGTTTCTATCTGTGCTGCGCAGAAACTGATTAAAAATGCTAACAACCATGATTGTCCAACAACCAGGAGCTCCCAAGAGGCTCATACACACAGATGGTGATTAGTTTGGGATGGCCAGAACAATCACTAGTACCATGTTGCAGTAACACCCACAGACTATCTGTCACAGTCCCAAGAGACACTTAAAGGCTGTTTACTTCATACAGTTAACTTGAACCATAAGCTTTACAAGCCTCTTTGATACATTTTTAATCACTCTCCTCATAAACCTATAACATTTCCCCGCACTGATACATGTTTGGGCTCTGTGTATCACCAACTCCTCATCAGGCTGGAAACAGGCTGAACGCCAGCGGCCCCGGCAAGTGGCGGCGCCGAGTGCCTCCGCACTGCAGCTGCGGCTCTGGGCACCGAGACCCCCGTTGGTCCCTGAGCCTGCGCTGCTGCCCGGCCATACAGCATGGCCCGGCCATACAGCACCACCCAGCCATATAGCACTGCCCGGCCATACAGCACCACCCGGCCATACAGCACTGCCCGCCCTGGAAATGGCATGGCTGAGATCAATAGCAGCCGTGTAACAAGTATCAGGACGGTTGGACTAAGCCAACTGTTTATCTCTGCAAGACTTACTTTTTCCAAGGAATTCTGCTGCTCCAGGCTAAGAAAATACTTTTATTTAATGGCTGGTGCATTGTTTGGGAGTTTCTTCTTTCTTTTCAATTAGGTCCAATCCACTGAATGTTTCCGAGCACTGTGCGATGTTGCTTCCAGTGCTGTATTTTTTCCAGAGATTGTAATCTCTCTTTAAACAAAATGAACAGTTTTGTAATTTATACCTCTCAAAGAAGAATCTCCCAACAGCAGAGCAGCCTTGCCCTTCCCTGCCAGGCAAACTGCTGGGTCCCGATGCTGCAGTTCATCTCACGTGAGCAAACAGCTCTGCCCATGCAAAGCTCCAAGTGCGAACCAAGGAATTAATCACCCCTAAAACCATGCCCAGAGCCAGGTCTGGGGAACCAGGACCAGACACCAGTGCTTAGTTCTGTCATCTCAGCAATTGCTCCAGGGAGTTAGTACCGTGAAGTCATTGGGAAAGCAGGTTAATTTACGGCAGAAGGAGATGTGGGGCATCGGGCTGTGGAAAGCCACTTTTGCTGCCTGTTTCACCGGTGTAAATTTAAATAACTCCCACAGAGAAATCTGAGATTCACACTGAGCAAATGTTAGTAGACTCTGCTTCTCCTTTGTTGTCGTTTTTCCTCCTTTAATTGCCTCATCTCTTTGGAGAGAACATGTGCCCACAAATGGATTTTTGTAATGTTTCCTTTGCCACCTATAAAGCTGTTTCTGCTTCTGTCCCTTACCCATGAGATCACTTCCCACCTCTGTGCACCATGAAGTAGCCTGCTGCAGGGGTCTGAGTACAGATCAGAGAAACCAGAAAGTCGTGGCTTCGCTTGGTGACCTTGAGCAAGTGACAATGGGATGGGGTTTCGGTACCCCCACCAGAGAACAGGAATAAAAATGCTGGAAAACTCAGAGAGGAATGAAATAGGAAGGAACCAGTCAATATATGGCTCCGAAAATTTTAAACACTACAATGCAGAAGTGACGAGTAGTATTATGGATATGGATCTACTCAGATTAGTGGGGAAAATAAATTTCCAGTTCTTTGTTGAAAATTCACACAAAATACACAGTTGCTATAGGAGTTACCTTACTAGTACAGAAACTTCTCCAATTTCCTAAAAATATAGGTCGCTGTAAGAATTTGATGTGGATTTTGAAATGCAAGACTCACTTCAGTTTTCCTGGGGAGTTGTTCTTTTTTTTTTAATTATTATTATTATTATTTTCCATTATCTATTTTTTAAACCCATCACAGATCTGTCCTTAAAAGCAATTTAAAAACATAACTCCTGGAAATTTCCAAACACAAAGAAACACCAGACAATACTTTTTTTTTTTTTTTTTTTTTTTTTTTTTAACTCTGCATTTGCTCTACCTCACGTGTTGCAAATCTGCACTGTAAGACTCCCTCCTGGCATCTCCTTTAAACACCGCCCATCCGGGAGGACGTCCCAAGCCCTTCTTACCCCAACTTTGCTTCTGAAGGCTGGGGAGGACGTGAGGTGCTGTGCCTTGTGAGATCACAGCGGCTGTACTCCCCAGCCCTGCGGTGATGTGTCAGGTCTCGCAAGGTGGGCATGGGACTTGCACACCTCCTCCTCCTTTTGTGCTCCCCTGCAATGGTGCCAGTACCTTTCGGACTGCCACGCAACCCTACAGCTTGTCTGCCTTTAAGACCCAAGATATGAAATGCAACTGAAAAACACTTGACAGCAGTTTGGTGGTGTGTGTGTCGAGACCGCCCACCAGCGTGCGGGCCAGAGCTGTCTCCATTGCTTCCCTGCGTGCTCCTGTGTCTGTGCATCCATCTGTTTCCTATCTTCTGAAATTGTGAGATCATGGCAGGGACTATCTTTGTTTTGTGACTGTACAGCACCTGCCAAAGGGGGTTCTTGTCTATCCCCGGAGCTCCAAGGAAGTATGCTAATTCAATAACGGTATCTGAAGTGAAGGGAGGTGTGAAGACCACTGCTCTGGTGGCTGGGAGCCCCATCCGCTGGGGCAGCAACAGCTCACCCTGTCAGGCTGGACATCGCGAATCCACGTAGGTGACCGGACTGCACACTTGGATGTAACTAAGCCAATCCACAGCAGGGACGAAAACAGGACTCCGCTCAGCCAAACCCCTACGCTGTGCTCCAACCACCAGACCACACTTGCTCCTCAATGAGGCTCCTTCCACACAACAGCGAAGCTTTGGGCCCTTTTGGGCCCTATCCAGAAGTTAATATTAACATAGAAAAACTGTCCCCCACCCAGCTGGCATAGCTCAGAGTGCATTGCCCAATCCAACAGTCAAAAGGAAAGCAACATGATTAATGGAAACGTGCCTTGCTTACTTGTGAGCTCTCTCTATTCCCCCGCCCACACATGTACATAAACTTTTACAGCTTTGGCTACTTAAGGTCTTATCCAGACAATCTGTGTGGGGTTATAAACTATGGTAGGAACCCTCCGGCAACAGGGTCCCTACATTAGCAACCACTCTGTATTGAACAATCCTATTGATACTCATCAATCATTTACTTGAAAAGAAGAAGAAAATATATTCAAAGGGACTGCAGGGGATTTATCTTCCCATACTGATAAATTGTTAAAAATTAATGAACTAGAGCAACTCTGAAGGCACTGTAAGGCAAACCAAAAACCCCCACAAAATCCCCACAGGCCCTCAGAAAGCTCTTAAAGGGTGCTTCTATGTCAAAAATACTTTGTCCTCCCTGGCCTGCTGGGGTTTTTGTTTTTGTGTGTGCCTACTAGTGTGGATGATATTCCTCATCTAGTCTTTTCCTGGCATTTTGCATCCCTGGCACAGAATCACTTTTTTATTTGTTCCTGGAAGAAGGGAACAAAGATGCCACAGCTTGAAACCCCCATTCACTGAGCAGTTTTGACCTGCATATGGGTGCTAGTTTTAATTTGGCAGAAAGCTATTTAAAAACTTCCCACCCTTTTCTATCCTTTAAGCTGTCAAATCCTGCCGCAGAGCTACAGCCACAAAATTCAGCTAGGTGCCCAAACTTTGTGCAATACAAAGCTCCCTGGCAGCTTACAAATAGCCCGAGGGCTCTGCTTAGCTAACATTAAATGAAACAGATTGCAGCTGCCTTTCCTATCACACTAAGTTGTGGGCATGGAGATCAGAGGTCCCATCATTCACTTCTCCATAAAGTCCCTGTCACTCTCTTTGCTGTATCTTTGCCGATGTCACTCCTGATCATCAAAAACGTGTTCATTGCACATCCCCTTTTATCTGACTTGAGCGTACTCGTACCTAGCATTAAGAAAGCAGGGGTTACGAATGCTGCGTATTCTTCTCTAATGCCAATGGAGACTATGGCAACTTGATTTTCTTATCTCTAATGTTACACAAGAGAACGATGTTATTGTTTTGCCAACTCAACTACATGCTCTATTTTGCAAACTCTGTAGGAACTTTGCACATGTGCCCTTGCACCTATTGATCAAAATGCGTAATGGATCAGCGCAAAGCAGATCAGGTTCAAACACCGCAGGCTGCTGACTTCTCATGGCAAGTGGGATTGCTAGAGGGGAGTTTGTCTATATTGTGGGCAAGATTGGTGAAAATACTTACCTGCTGGAAATGCAAAATATTAGAAAGCAGAAACTCGTGTGTCTTATCCTCTTTGTGAGTAGAAAGTTGAAAAAAAACTCAAACAACAAACCAGCAAAAATTAGTGTTTTGTATCAAAACAAAATATCAGGTTCTGCAAAAGATTATGACAACATAGTACTTTTGCAGATCAAAAACATTTTTGTTTAGAAAAAGTTTCAGATGGAAAAACAGGAGCACTTGTTCCTGATAACTTTTTGCCCAAAAAACACCCTCACCAAAAATAACAGCAACAACAACAACATAACCAAGTCCTCTTTCACGTATATGGCAGGATTCCAAACATTGTCATTTCATATCTGTACTGAATAAGTGTTACTTTCATAGGAAAAAATTAGTGAAGCTTTGGCCTAATGAAATGAATCCAAAAGACTGAAATGTATTTACAGTCAAATCACGTTTTTCTCGGTCAACTTTGGACTACATTATGTTCAAACACCATTTTTCCTTCCCACTCCCTTGAATGGAGTTTTCCCATAAATATTCTGTTGAGAAATACCACCGCTCCCACCCTTCAATAACAGGCAGAAACGTGGAAGACGAAAGATACAAGATCAAGAGAAGTATTCAGACTGAAAATGAAACAAACAAACAAAAAACCTAAACCACATTTGCAGGTACATATGTCTTTACCAGATCGTTTGTACTGAAGGACACAAAGAATGATTTAATCTTCAGCGGCTCACAGATGGTAACTTCCCATCCTTGCTCCCATGAATCTTTTAAGCCTTACTCTGAAGCCTCACAAATAAGACTTAAGTGATGAAAGGGGCCTTGAGCTAGCCCCTTTGCACACAGGTGAAATCCACCTAAGTTCTCCATTATATAAGGGAAAAAATGAGGCCCATCTAATAAAATTAATAGCAATAATAATACTTTGCATTTCTAAAATGCCTTCCAGCTCAGGAACTCAAGACTTGATAATTAATGTCTCTTTAATTTTATTTCTATCGATTAAAGATCCAGTAGAACAAAAAAAGAGTCTATTAATAAAAGCTAATGTGATTTTCAATAAGAGTTCGTTAAAGTGAGGAGCAGTAATCTTGCCATTTCAGCTGTAACAGACAGACATCTAGACAGTACATATGTCCATACATTCCCTAAATTAGCGCACCCTCCACTCGGCGGTTGTTCTGGGAAATTAGGCGGTTGTGTATAACTGTAATGAGGTCATGAAGGGTCTGATCTCCACCGGGATTTAATTAACTCTGAATCTTATAAATATTGTGCTGAATTATAGCTAAATTTGCATAAAGGTTAGAATCAAGCAGGACCAGCCGCATTTACCACAACCGGCTAAAAATAAAACCTCCAAGTAAAGACCTTTTAAACAATGTTTTTATATTGCAGTATAGTCTTGTTTTGATCTGGGCCTGAAAATATATTTAAGGGGAAGCAGAAAGGATCGGGAGGGGGAGTAGGAGGTTATATTTCAAACAGACTTTTGAGATAACTTCAAACAGACTAATAGAATGGCGGCTTGCAGCCCTGAGATAACCCATTCCTCCAATGGCCTTACTCTCAGTAAAAGAAGATTGTATCAAATATATACACAGCTATCTAGAAATCTTTTTCCCTTTTTTATTTTTATTATTAAAGTAATGCCAGACGTAAAATATCATTGCCAGGCAGACCAGAATGACAAAAACGATAAAGGAGGAGGAGAAAGCGATATTTGAGGGAGGCTCTGCTCCAGGGGAAAGCAGGTTGTAGCCTCCTTTCCTAAAACTCCTGCTCAGGTTTTACCCAAGCACAAGTCGCACTGTTTTTGAGGTGAACCAAGCGAAGACAACAGAGTGATACAAAGACTTGGTCCCACATGCCATGCACTCACAAACCAAAAATAATGTTTAATTAGTCCTAAGCAAAGCACTTTTAGCCTAAGGAAAAACCTCAGAGCAATGCAGACCTGCCACAGTCATTCCTACTTTTTGCCTGGCCACCAAGAGAGAGGGATGGAGCCGGGCGAGGAGACAGCCAGCACAGTGCAGCCATCCTGGTTTGCAGGCTCTGGACCGCAAGGACAAGCAAAGAGCATCTGGAGAGGCCACGGGGCTTTCCCAGCCCGCAGGGTCCTGCACTGACCTGCTGAGGCTGGGGCACTGCTTGCTTCCAGTGGGTAGAAAGAGCTGCGCTCTCTCTCGTGCTGCACACTCTCTGAAATTTCACCTAAGAACCATATAATTCATAGAAAATATCCCAGCTTGCTGAGGTTCACCCCACAGCACCTCGTTAGCCAAGCCAGACCACTAATCTTCTGTCAGCAGGACCCTGCTGGCACGTCCTTCTGTCCTTCCCTACAGCAGTCCCACAGATGTGAGCCAGCCTCCATTTCCTGGCTGGCATGTTGGACAGCAAGGAGCTTGATGAGCTCCAATGCCCCTGCCAATACGCTCCATAAGCTCCAAGTGAGCTTTTCTCTCTGCCAGTATGTACAGTGCTGTTCAAAAACAGCTCTGTATGCTGGTCACACACTCTTGGATCTGCTCAAGGATTGTCCCTGAAAACCATCTGGCACTGGTGTCAGTCAAGGCATGTCACAAATCACGAAGCAGAGCGCGCATCCCGGTAATTCATCCCAGCGCATGAGCTGACATGGGCACACGAACAGGAGTCTGGCAGGGGAAGAAGGGAGAACCCACAGAAATCACTGGATGGATGAGGCCATCAGGAGGCATTACAGTACCTGGAGCAACCTTGCTAAGTGAGGTGAAAAAGAGCAAAGCTCTCTGTTGCCAAATGTGCACTGGAAACTTCATACGAATTCACCCTGGTAGTTTGGATCACGCTCCTTTACATTTCACTTGATCAGGCACTGCACTCGGATGGAGCAATTGCCTCTTGCATCTCTTGCCTTGTTACACTGCTAGGTGAGGAATGCTTTAGGAGTGATTTTAGGTAACCAAACTAAGCAATAGGGTTTTAAAGCAATTGAAAAGTGTAATTTGCATCAAAACATCAAAAAAATTATCTTGTTAAGTAGATTGATGTAATTTCTTTTTTTTTTTTTTTTTTTTTTTGCATGACAGTTGCATGGAAAACAATCTTCAGTAGGACTGCAACTAGAGCGGGTCAAGGAGGTTACCAACAGGAACAAACAGGCCAGTGCCCACCCTGGAAACACAATGCACACAGGAGGAGGGGATGACTCGAACAAGCTGGTGAGGTAGGCAAAGACCTGCTCTGGACATCCAAATGTCTTGCTGTGTCTCTGAGCTCAATGTAATTCTCTTTATAAAGCAGCACAGGATGGAAAACAGTAAGAAAAAATTAGTTTGTAATGCATGTTCTAAGAACCGCCCGTGTCAGCTGCAGCTTCACAACTTCTGCTTCCTCGCCTATGAGTGTATCAAATACATATAAAAAATTAATGGATGGGAAACATAACAATTCCCTGAATTATGCCACTCATTTGGGGTCAGATGTAAAGTGCAGCACCAATAGATATCCATAAATGTTTACCTGAAAGCTAGCTTGTACTTCCATAACTCAATGGTTTGTCAATATGTCTCAATACCAGCTACAGTTCTGCAGCAAATCAGTACAACCATGGTCCAGTGGAAACCATTTTGAGCTTAAAGGAATCCAAAAACACTTTCTCCTTTTCACTCCCTGCATGCGTTATTGTTAGCATTATTGCAAAGCAAAATTCTACCACTCACGGCACCTTTGGGATGGAGAGCAGGCAGCTGCTTTGTTCTGAAAAGTGGCATTTATAACTGGCACTTTCTTCTTTAGACTTTTTTCTCCCTTGTGAAAACCCCCTAAATGCACGTTGGACCCCATTACTTAAGCTTCAACCTGTCTTGTGGCCTTCCCTTGGACTTCTACTACAGAGCAATTTTCATCCACTGGACTTCTCCACAAGCGAAACCTAATGAGCAAAATAACTTCTTAGTCTTTGCCCTGCTCTACATAGGCACGCACTCCCACTTCTCCCCGTGCAATGCCTTTATGAATAGCAACTATTGTATGTAGGCTGGGGTCCTGTGCCAGCACGGCTCTGTAGCTAAGCAAAACCCATCAACCTCATGCCATTCATGTCCAGAGTGGGAAAGTATTTTAATGTGATTGAGAATTAAGCAGGGAAAACTAAAAGGGAAAAAATATAGACTTAGGAAGTCTGTTCAAATGTAGGACCCAAAACTAACATTTAGAAATTTCCAAGGTCTTAGGAAAAACAGAGAGAGCAGTTCAGCTACATTTGCTCTGGCCCATCCAGCTCTCTTTGCTGAGCTCTGTTGTCATCACATTTCACGTTACGATGGTGCTGTGAACTACAAAGAAAACAAGGGAACTGGCAAGTCAAGTATTTTGCCAGCATTTCAGAGAGAAAATGTGTCCAACTGAGAGGTGCCGATTCCACCTTCCTAACAAAACACACACTGCTTCCACTGACTAGCGTGGTGTGACTCTCTGCACCTTCCCATCGCCGGTAATTCTTTAAAACACCCCTGATGATTTTAAACCTGATGGAAATGATAAATGAATTTTAACATTACTGGGCAGAATGGGCTGGCTGCGCATGGAAGAAAACACACCCTTTGCAATGAAAAGAGGACAACAAAAGAAGACACTCAGGATAGTTAGTGGAGGAAGAAGGAAAAATCTAATCAGCTGTAAATTGCAGTGTCCCATCTGGATGGGATTGCATACGGCTGTAAAGCGGTGAGAGGCCAGGCTCAGTGCAGCAAGAGGTCCCCGTCCAGACCTCATCTGCACAAGGCCCACAGAGGGGAGCAGCTGCTGGGTCTCCTGCCATAGAATTTTCCCAACCCACCTGAGCAGGAGGAGCCAACCCTTACCTGTTAACACCAGACGGCTGGGTTAGAGGCAGAAGACAACATCTCGGCAGATGACTTCACCTCACCTACGACTCCAGCTGAGCTGTGTCTTCACAGCCTGGGCTGAGGCAGCCCGAGCCAACTGGCACCTGCTACTGCTGAGCTCCCAGCCTCACACCTCGTGCAAGTTCTGATGCTTGTGTCAGCCTCGGCAGGGCCACAGTGCACAGATCTGGCACAGACAGTCCACAAAAAGCCAGGAGAGATTTCTGCTGACTGAAGGGGCTCGGGAAGGGCAGTGTGGGCCCCAGGGCCAACACGGGGAGGGAGGCAGAGAGCACAATCCCCCTCCCCACCATCACCCCGGGACCTTCACGCTGCAGTCTCCTCAATTATATCCATACTACCCAGTAGGACAGCACCAGAGAGAGGATCATTAAAGAAAATCTTTTTTTTTTTTTTTTAATTTCTTTTTTTTTAATTGACCTGGGGATATTTTAATTTGCATAATTCAGTGATCTGTTTTAAGACTGCCCCACAGACCACAGAGCCAACACAACAGGAATGGTGGCAAACGCTGGTGCAGTCAGAGATGAGACACTGAGGGTGTGAAGGTTTTCAGGCAGCTTTGCCACCAAAGCCAAGGTAGCAGGTACCCATGGCTTGTGTAACAGCAGGGAGTGTAAGCAGTTTGGTAAGAAACATGACGGATCCATACGCTGCAGAAATTGGTGTAACCTGCTCTTCTGCCACCCCAAATCCCTGATTCACTAAAGCAACAGAGTTGGAGCAGATGCTGGGGTATTTGGATGTTCCTGTTTCCAAAAAGAAGCAGCTACACTGCCTCTTTTCTGCAGGAAAAGGAAAAAAAAATGGGGACAAGGGGGGATAAGAAAGAAATCACGTCTTGTAGGTAAAAATTGTGTTGCTTAGCTTGGAGCTAACCCCTACGACATACATTACTGTCTTTCTGTTCAATCAGTGTTCTGCTACAAGAATCAGTTACATTCAATCATCTGAAAGAGCTATTAAAATGCTGATAAAAAATTCATAAAGTAACACACAGTAATGAATCAGGAGAATTCAGTAAAGTGAGACCTACCCTTAGAGCAGGGCAAGAATGAAGGTGAACGATCGTTTGGGCCTAGCGGGCATGAAATACCCTTTTGGAAGATGAATAATTCTGTTTTGGGCTGATAAGTTGAACTAATTTATAATGCTGTTTTAGGTCCACTGCTGAAATATTTCAAATCCCTCAACTTTAAAATGCATTGCCTGTCAGAAACGGGTCTCTTAACAGTTTCCTCTTAACATTTTTCAAAATGTAACCTAGACCAATTTGCATGATTTACTGCTTTATTGTATTATACTGTGCATGATTTAAAATGGGAAATAAAATTAAAAAAAAAAAAAAGAGAGAGACAAGGTGGTGTGTAAGAATTGCAGTAGAAGAGATGCAATGTTTTTTAGACCGCTGCACAGTGCTTTTCCTGCCCTGGATCAGGACAGGGAGGTTTAACGCAGGCAACCTTGCAGGAACAAAGTCGGGGTTTGTCACAACAAAGCACAAATGTATTTGCCTAGAGTGCTTTCCACCGTGCAGGAGGCTCACCATTCCCCAGTGGTGTTGACTGAGGCCAGTGGGAGCTGAAAGCAAAGAGAGCTGGGGGCCCACAGCATCTCGCAATGTGCTCAGTGTCTTGTAAGTCTGTGGGGATCAAGATCGATTTGAGCTTTGCAGGCTCCAAGGTACAAGGCATGACTTGTCTCTCTCTGCAGGTGTTTTTCTGACAAGTGGGTAGAGTCGCAGAGTTTCCCAGCTGACTTCTCAAGAGTCAAGTCAGAGAGCCTGAGGGAGGAAAAGCAGCAGCAGCAAAGCCATCTCCTTTTTGCTTTCACTTAAGAGATATTCCTCTGAGAGTGAACGACTCCTACATTGTCAAGCTCCTTTCTAAATTGCCCATCTCTGTAATTGCTCACAAGTCCATGGCCAAAGCATTTCCATGCCCAGCCCACCTGCACTCCAAAACAGTGCAGCATGCAAGCAGCACTGCAGGCAGCAGGCTGGGTGCCGTGGCCAAGGGTGCGCCGTGCCCAGCCCTGTGGTGGGGAGCTGTGATTGCTCCCCCAGCACTCAGCACCAGCAGCTCTTGTCCACGCCATCCCCATCTATCAGGTAACCTAAACCTTCAGCTCAGTAACGCTCCATGATGGATGTAAGTGGTTTCCTTCCCCTCAACTTTAAAAGACGTGTAACGGAAGAGGGGCGCTCTTTAGAAAGCGACACGGTAACACAGCCAGTACTCACCCTCGGGTGAAAGCCCTGACGAAAGCCATCTTGCCATTTGTCTCCACACATTTTACCAAAAACGTAAACCCTTGCTATTGCAACTTTAAGAACAGGTTGCCATTTTATTGCGTTCTTTCCCATTAAAATCTCGTGGTTGATATCACTGCTATTTGCCCTCAAAGTATGAAAGGAAAACGGTGAAAACAGGAGCTCAGCGAATCCAAAAGCAGGGTTCCTCTCATTGCTAGGGTGAAAGCCTTGCTCTAGGACCAGCTGACTGCAGTGCCAGATACACGGCAGCCCTCTGAGCGGAGTTTGCACAGCTGGCGTTCACAACCTGCAGGTCCAATTTCCTTTTTACTGGGGCTAGGAGCATTCATCACTGCTGAAAATCAAGCCATTGTGTTTCAAGTTGGAGACTCAATACAGGAACTATCCAATTCATTTCCAGCTCGTAAGTATGTATCAGCGTGACTGATACTAAAGTGTTGTCAAAGAATAAAGGAAGATACCCTCCCCAGCTGTAAAACAAGGCCGTGACTCTGAAGGGCACCGAGGGGTTCATTAGAGGCTTCTATGGAAAATAGTAAGGGCACCAAATGATTCCCCCATTTCCGGCGTCCCTTTCAAGTGCTTCATCTCCAGATCAGACCCGGATTGCGAATCCCCTCATTGGCATGGGCCCTCGTTACCTGTACTATCAGCACCATCCCTAAGCTATCCTTTACCTCCTAATTAGGCCCACAAAGGAGGGCTATTAACAGCTAAATGTGTTACAAATGCAGCATTAGGGATAGAGACTATTGACCTTTTTACTCCGAGTGATCTATACACCCCTTTGTTCTGCTAAACACAGCTTCCTCTTGTCGAGGCGTCACTGGTAAAGGGAGCATAATCTGTTCTCTGATGGCACACAGGCTTTCCTTGTGCTCAATTAGAAAAATACAGAAAGAACTTATCTGTACATCTTGCAAAGAGAGTCTCCCCTCTTCCAGAGTACAAACAAAACTCACTCAGTACTGAAAGACCGAATTTTAGTAGTACTTGTTGAAGTCAATGAGAATGGTTAGTGTTTAGTACCGCACCAAGTCTGCCTGGTAGCAACCTCAGATGACCTGGAAAGGCTGAAGAACAATCCTGCATATTTTCATACACTCTGATTTTTATATCAGATGAAATCTTGGGATTCATATAGATATATTTAAATACAACTGAGACCATCAGTTGGAAAAAAAAGAGAGAGAACCCTCAAGGAATTCAAACTCCACATAATATGTGATAATAAGGCTGTTATTGTGAAGGACCCTCTAATCGTGTATTTATTCACCTGCTCCCCATTAGGCAGATCTGTTAAACCAGCACTTTGTCCATCAGCACTTGAGTGCTTAAAGCTGAGTATGCCTCTTTCATAATTGCTGGCACCAGCGAAAGCCAAATTCTGAAACCTCTCTGAATGGGGCTTGCATTGTCAAGCATGCCTGAGAGATCCCTGCTGCGCTCAGCTGTCAGAAATGCCACTGCCTCACTACCAGTTCACCTGACAGAAGTCGTAAGGGAAGACAGTGGAAAAAAAAAAAAAAAAAAAAAAAAAAAAAAGTGGGTGGGGGAATGCAGCAAGGGTCAATCCTCACCTGATACTTTCCTCTCCTCCTCACTTTATAAAGTTAAATGGTGTCTGAGATTTATTGCTGTGAAAAGGAAAGTTAACCACATAATCAATAAAAAAAAATCCAATTACAGTCTATGATGGAGCAACATTGCATATAATAAAAGTCTCACTTACAAGGATCTTAACCTACTTGGTAGTTCAGTTATGCAGTGGATATTAAGTCACACGGCTATGAACATGAAACCGGTGGCGCCAGACTGGGCTTGCATTCACAGCAAAAGCAATGAATGTTTTCCTACCGGTGGGAAGGGAAAAGGCACAGACAGTGTAATAAAGTCTTACTTGAGCCTACTAAATCAGCTCACAACAAGCACCACTGAGTGTTGACCAGCCTCCCCAGCAAGACAGGTAGTTACAGTCCTGCTATCCTCCCTGCAAAGGCATTTCTCTTAGATTCTCTTTTCCAGGCACACAGAAGTATTTCTCCCTTTCTTTCCATGATTCACCATTTGTCCATGTGGAGCTTTTGCTACCTGTATAAGATATCCCCAGAAAACCCATCAGCTTGGTATCAGACACTCAGATGTTCCATACTGCCACTGGAAATCTGCAGTACAGTAGATCTGGGAGGAAAAGTGTGCAGGAAGTATAACTATTTCATCGGTGGATCACAGAATGGCTTTTTAGGTTTTAAAACTGGCTTTGCCCCTGGTTTATTATGGGACACTGGGGAAGCCACAGCATATCTCAGTCTCTGCTTGTAACAGAAGGATGAGACTGTCGGTGTACTTGAGTAGAATATTTTCCTAGCTATGAAAAAAGGCTCACTGGCAATGTGCCACAAAGAACATTTTTAAATGCTGAAAGTATCAGGCCATGGTTTCATGTTCGTTACCACAGGTTTATAGTATAGCATGTCCACTCTGCCACATCTTCTAGAAATGCATATTTGATTTGAATCAGTTACAAATTGGCAAGAAATGCCTATGTTACTGTCTTGACTGTCGGAGGAAAGGTGATGTCTGACCCACTGTGAAAAAAGTGACAATATCTGATCCAGCACAAAGTCCTTTATACCAGGGATTTTTCAACACCCAAAATTAAGTACCTAAACCAAAAATTACCGTATTTGAAACCACTGTCTTAGTTCTTCTTGACTGAACAAAAAGACCATTAGCACTGGAATA
>NC_048911.1:1614368-1686965 GCF_011077185.1 Oxyura jamaicensis
ACACCTGCACCTAATACCTTTTCACTAGCAATGCAGGACAGCTTTTGACAAGAACAGATATTTTCCACAATAGCTTTAAAGAAGGTCTTCAAGTGTGTATCTTGCGTATTTTATGGGGTTAATGTGATTTTTCCCCCTTATTCAGTAAACTTACATCTTTTTCCACTCTCCTTGTTAGACACAACTGAATTTTCTTTGTCTTGGTTACAAGAATGTGTGCACATGTCTGTAAGAAGGTAAAACAGTAAGAGCAAAGCAGTAATTTGGGGCAATGGGGCCTGCACGAAGCACCTAAATCAATGCAGATGTGTGCGTATCTACATGTCTATTTTAAAATAATATAAACCTAATTAATATGATAGCTTTTCTATATATAGGTATGCATGACATTACTCCTACAAGAAAATTCTCCTATTAATTAGGCTTGAACTACTTACAATAGAGAACTAAATTACTAGAATTCTTGCACTAATAAATTACTGTACCACTCAAGAGCACAAAACTAATTCTTTTGGGACTATAACTTCATTTGTTAAAGTGCAACGAATAGTTGCTCAATATCATAAATGAGTTAAAATCATTTTAAAAGCTACAGGGTCACAGAAAGTCAAACATGATCCTACAAGCCACTCATTTAGTGAGGTTAGCACTAATTGTAGAATACCCCACTGGGAAGTATCAACCCAAAACAAAACGTGTACACAAGCTGTGTTAGGCTGTTTGATGCTATTGCTCGGGGTCAAGGGGAGACTGACGTACCTAAATCAGCCTTGCCAAAGGAATTCCTGCAGATAATAGTTAATGTAAAACAAGTTTGAAGGCCTCAGTATGAAGCTCTTATTTATGATGTTGACAACGATGACCAAAATATGAGGGTAAAGGGGAATTCCTTACTCAAATGTTATTTTTTTTCTCTCTCTTTTTTTTTTTTTTTTTTCCAATGCTTATTGGAAGAAAAATTTCAAAGGGCAGCTTGCTTTTGGCTTGGCTCTTTTCACTTGCAACTGAGCAAAACTGGAACTGTTTCTTCAACAATATTCAGCCTATCTGTCAAAATACAGCTCTGTTTGTGCTGTAAACTAAGCAAAAACAACCCAGTGCTACGGGGAAATGTATTCCATCCCTCGGTATCCTGAGCATACACAGATTTACTTGTACATTCCCTAACCGAGGTGGGGGTGCTCTACCTGAGGGAATGAGGTCACGATTTTCAGCAATACTAATTTCAGTCGATGCCAAACAAGATTTTCCTGCAGCTGTTTGGCAGTTCTGTTTGGTACGCTGGAACAGCTGAAAGGAGGCAGTAGGAAAGCAGACTGAGCACACTTCCACCACTGTGAACTCGGACCAAGGGATGCGTATCTCCTTTTTTCTTTTCTTTTAAATTAAAGGTCTTTTGTTGTTTAATTTCTCTTTCCAGTTTGGTGCCGAGGCAGGTGTGAGGAGAGGTTGAAATGGCAACTTTATAATAATAATAATAACCATATATTAAAAAAATCAACAGGAATCAAACATAATGATTCCAGCACAGTCCCTCGGCACTCCATGTGGCTGGGCCTTTAGAAGGCCTCCCCTGCTATGTCCTTATACAAAGGAACCTATCTGCTCCCCACATCTGGCATTATATTTGACTGTCCTCACATTAAAATTAAATTCTGATAAAACCGGGCATAAAGGCGAAGGGGTTAGTAGGAAACAGTTCGCAGCAGTATTGATGAGAACAGCTTGCAGCTGGAAGCCTGAGATAACACAGTTTGTCAGAACGCTGTCACACAGCTGCCTGCATAATGAGGTAAGGAAAAAAAATGCTCTTTCATTTGTTATCAGTAGAAATCTCTAAAAGAGATGCATCATTTAGAAGTAGCCTGACTAATGGTCAAGTTCTAGAGGGATGCAGATGGGATGTGGAAAATATTCCCCACCAGCAAAGCCCCAGGCTCCATCATCCTTAGCAAGTCGCACGCTGCTGCCAATTTGAGTGGACAGGCCAGCAAGTACCTTTTTTTGTTTAAAACAGGATCTCAGAGGCTGATCTGGGCTGGGGTTTTAAAGCGTGGCACTGGTAAAATCCGGTTGGCAACAGGGACTGAGGTAGGACTTTCACCCTCTTGCCTCTCATTAAAAAAGCTGCACACTTGAGGCAGAGTCCTTCTTCATTTAGGATTAACTCACACCAGTGCCACTGCAGGAAAATCACTCCTAATTTATTCTGCTGACAGAAAAGGTTTATACCTGTGCATCTTTTGAAGTAAGTAAGGCATACTCTTGCAATATGTACATTTGTTCAATTAAAAATATGCTTTGGAGTACCATCTTTCCATTTTTTTTCCAAGAAACAAGAGGACATCAGTACCTCACAGTTCCCTGTCTCCCTTTCAGCTGGATCAGCTCGGAAAACAAGGAAGACGTCGTGCACTGCTGCTGGATGTGGGACCAAGGGTCCATCTAGACCAGTATCCTCTGCCAGCGACTAATGGAAAAGGGCGCCCACCCAAGGCAGCTCCCAGTAACCCCTTCACAGGGAGAGCTGCTGCTTATCCCCACCGCTCTGTTAACACTCAGTCTGTTAGATGTGCGAAGGAAAGAAATGTATTTCAACAGACTTCTACAGGGAATAGCTTCTTTTGATGGACAACATCAAGGCAGGAAGTCGAACAGGAAAACCTCTCACCAATTTATTGCCATCACAAGTCAGGTGTCTGAATACAAAGCTTGAACTGCTCCAAATATTTCTCTGTGCCAGTTCAAGCTATTTGTGTAATGTCACATGAAAAAATAACCCTGCGCTCCAAGCATCTGCAGCCGGAGTGGAAGGGTAGGGATGACAAAGGGAAGCAGAAGACTCCCTTGACTTCCACCAGCAAGATTAACTGAAATTTGTTAAACTGGTTTTGACAGGTAAAACTGGGTACATAAGACACAAAGAAGAGAGGACATCGCACCAAAGAGGCCAAATATTGATTGTGACCTTTCACAGAGTAACACTTGCACTGTGCGCATACGTTGTCTATGTAGTTAAAAGGCCAAGCAATGCTGAAGGTATTTTTTCTTCCCCTTGCCAAATGTTAATTTGCACTGAGCAGTTCGCAGGGACTTTACAAGGATCACAGCCTTCTACAGAAATCTCCTTCATACTTCCACTGAATTGTGAAAAACAGTTTTTATGATTTAAAGAGAGTCATATGTATTACTTCTTCTGTCTCCCTACATTTCTAAAGACATCAGAGATGGTTAGGTGATTTTGATGTGTCTCTCCCCTCTCTTTACATTCCTCATGCGTTGCTCGTTTACACCGTTCCATTTGGGTTACAAGCCATCCTCTGTCATGTCCTGTTTCATGATCCTTTACCCTCGTACTCTGCATTGCTGTTTCACTTCAAAGGGGGTTTCTGTCTCACAGGAGAGAAACAAGGGCAATCTCCAGACAACAGTGCACTGATCTACAAAGCTGCCACTCCAGCAGAAGAGACCCTGCCCTATCCATATCTGCTACTTTAGCTTCTGCAAACACAGGAGTAAAAGCATTTTTATATTAAAAAGACTTCTTTCCTTCTTATCTTTCTAAACTTTTTGAGCAATTTATAAAGATTTGAATTCGTTTTCTTTAAAGTGATTGATTTTGAAGCAATCTGTTTGTAAAAAGGAAAAGTGGGAAAAAGAGGAAAATGGCATATTGAAATAGGAAAGTGGCATGACTAAAGCTGATTGTGGTTAAAGAATGACAATTTAAAAGCCAAAGAAACAAAACTTTCATATTAAAGGGAGGCAAAATTATTACAAAATTTAAATAATTACATTAATCACACCAAGTTTCCCTCCTTTCAATCAAACCTTGCAAACGTTTCCATGTAAGCCCCTGACTCATGCTATTTACTGATTTTTTTGCACTTTCCTTTACCTGGCGGAGGAAGAGGGGTGGAGAAATCGGGAACTGGGAAATGTGACTTTGCTTCTGCTGCTGTAGAGCTCCAAGTCTTCCGAGTCAGGTCAGCTCCGAAGGACAAGTGAGAAGGGAGGGCCGGCAGGGATGTGCCACGGTGTGACCCCGGCCTGCAGCGGGGCGCGAGGGCAGCGCGGCTGGAGGCTCACACAAGAGCCAGCGGTCGGGGCCCTTCCAGCACCGATGATGCTGCCTGCACTGTGCTTCCAGCCCAGGGCGAACAAGGGCAGGGTTAATG
This sequence comes from Oxyura jamaicensis, assembly GCF_011077185.1. Lineage (NCBI taxonomy): Eukaryota > Metazoa > Chordata > Aves > Anseriformes > Anatidae > Oxyura > Oxyura jamaicensis. The sequence goes on from NC_048911.1 coordinate 1,618,547, forward strand.
CTGCCTCTGCTACAACAGCTGGGGTGAGCTGTGAGCTCCTGTCCTGCACGCTCTCCGTTCACATGGAATTTCCCTCTGTTAACGCTGAGGTGTGTTTTCTCTCCTTGGCAAGTATAGCGCTTGTTAACATCACAGGGCAAGCTGAACTGCGGGTAGGTGTGACTGGGTGCTCCTGTGAGTTTTGGCACTCGCTCAGCCCCTCATCTAAGATCGGAGACTCACATTTTCTCCTTTTGACACTGAGGCACAGTGCCTTTGGGACAAAATGTGTGGAAATGGGATCACACGAAAGGAAAGGCACATAATTATGAACCAGCTTGGTGGGGTTTTTTGTTTGCTTTTAAGCAAAAGGTGATACCTGGGAGTTAAACTGCCTTCTGCATCAGAAATATAATCTCTCCATAAAATATCTGCTTAACACTGCAATCTGGTGAGCAGCAGCCACTCCAGACAGTCCTTGGATGAACACAGGACAGCAGAGACGGAGGACCACAACGGCAATACCGCACCTGGCTGTGCGCAGGAGGGCTGCAGAGCATCAGGAAGAGGTTGCTCTTCCTTGCAACTCCCCTAGGGTTACAGATTAGGAGAAGGGATGCCAGATAATTCCTAAACCTCTCTCTCTCTCCCTCTTTTTTTTTTTTTTCAGCCAAGCCATTGTACCCAGTGCTGACATTTGTCAACAGCCAGGTCTGGGAAACGTGAAGATTCATGTCATGCTTGTGAATCTACTGACTTTGAACAGTAGCCTGCCCTCTACTCATCTAATTTTCTGTAAACATATAGGTGTTAGCATCCAAAGCTTGTTTGCACAACCTGTGTGACACCACAACTTCACATCTCTGCCCTTCCGGCTTCACAGCAAAATAAATCATCTGCTCAAAATGTCCCCACCTACGGCTGGAGGCAGACAGATCTCTGCCACACCACAGCTGGCTCCTGTGGCAGCAGAAACTTAACACAGCTCTAAGTTACCTTGGCAGCCATGATTTACAACAGTGTTTCAGTGAATCTAATCAGAAGTGTGAATACTCCCCTCCTATCTGGCACACATCGTTGGCGTTCTAATTATTCACACATTTTGGCAAGCATTATGGTGTTCCCCTACCAAGCTCCTAATCCCTGCAGATCAGTTAAAATAAATGAAAGAGAGAATCAAAAGGCACTTAAAAATTCAACGGTTCTCTAAATGGGTTTGAACAGGCTCCAGATTATCAGTGGTTGCAGTTGACTAGCACTTAAAATTAGGCCCTCCCTCTCCTACGCACCTCACGTTTCCCCTTCTCATTTAAAGGACCTCTGCTATTCTGATCCCTAGATGTGCTGAAATGTCTAACCAAGTAAAAAAGGAAAATATATGCATATCACCTATATTTGGTATACGCTGCAAAACTGAGGTTTGTGATCTGTACTTGAAGCTATTAACAGCAAAGAGAACAGATGACAATGTGGAGAGCAGTTGTAGAAAATGCTAGTTCAGGAAAGCATGGGAAGAAGTAAGTTTTCCTTTTGTTGTTACTTGTGTGTAGAACAAATACCCCAGCACCATAGCTTGAGTTGCCGACTTAAAAAAGAAATGTAACGTTGAGATCTATCCCAATTACAGACATTAAAAATGTGTGCTCCTTCCCTAATTCCATCTCCAGTCTGCATACAAAACACCTAAAGAAGAGACTCCCCCTCTCTGTGATCCCCTCATCAGCTTGCTGTCTGTAGGCAGATGTTTCCTCTAGCCGCCTCTCCAAAAGTCACTTCAAACACTGCTGCAAGGGCATTCCCCCAGCCAGTTGCCCTGCGCACACTTCAGCTGCAGCTTGCCCTGCAGTTATTCCTCTGCAGCCGCTGGAGCCAGCGCTACCCCCTCAGCCTCACCCTCGCAGCCTCTCACTCTTTCCTGCATACAATTTTCTGCTCCAGCTGCTCTCTGTGACCCAGCAAGCAGAGCTGGGAATAAACTATAACCTCTCCACTTCAGGTAGTTTAGCATTTAGGTCTCAAAGCCAGTTTTCTGCTGGACCCACCATAACTCTCTCACACACAAATGCACACACACTTGCACTGTCTTACTTTTATATTTCACTGAGTTATTTTTCAGCCAGCTATTTATGAGAGAAAAGACGGCTTTATACTGCGCAGTTCTTTTCCTTCTCCATTACTTGCTCCCAGGTGCCTTGTATAACTGTGATGCTTTTGTTGCAGATTCGGCATCGTACCAATAAAAACAGCACCCACACATGTCTATTTATTAAAGACTCCCAACCATTTATGTACCTCTGTGTTCAGAGGAAACACTGAAGAAGTAAAAATGTTGATGTTTCACACATATGAAATAACACAGGACAGGCCAGCACCTCGAAATGACTCTTTTTGAGGTGTCACCGTGGAAACCGGCCAAGATAAATCTCCACATCACTAACAACAAGGGGCCTGGAGTGACACGCGTAAAATGCAGAGCTAAAAGGAAAGGGAAAAATTCTAACAAACACATATGTGAGCAAGACACCAGTAAATAGGATGCTTGAATGCTGCTGTGTAGTCTGCAACAATGACAAACTCATTTTTATTTGGTGTAAATCAATACAGTATCATTACGCTCATTAAGATTTTGCAGATTTACACTGAACGAAGATCCGTATGGGATTTTCTCAGTTTCAACTTGCTAAGAGAGAGAAATAGTTGGTCACATATCAACAACACAGCAGGTCTACCTCAATGGTGGCTGCAAACCTACTCCAGGGGACAGGAAAGAAAGAAAGCAGAAAACACAAAAAGATGAAGTCACGAAGGGGGAAAAAACTTGAGTGAGTGAATGACCTGCAGTGTCTGAGAGCTTCTCCCATATGCAGAATCCTCCTCAGAACTACCATGAGATGGCCCTTTTGTCTGGTGGTTCTAGCTGAATGGATCCCCACAATGACAGAGTTGCATACACAAATGTTACTTCCTTCAAATATTTGAAATTATAAAGTAAAGGAATGAATATACCCATATATATTTACATGTTATTTTATTATGAGGTCAAATACTACTAGCTACACCTAACTTTCAGGCTTCCATGTACATATTTCAATCAACCAACTATTTTCCATTTTTATCATTTTTTTAAATATTCATCAGATGTCACAGGCTCACGGTGTTAGGCACTGCGTAGCTGAAGCACTGAAGAAGTTTTAGGCACTGAAGAGTTTATAGATAAGGGCCTCAATATCATGGCTTGTATGAAACCTACATACCCATATCCCAGTCTACCAGGCTCAAGTCTAGCTTTTACTTGCAGAATCTGGGCTTCCTGTAACAAGGAAAAAAGCCCTGGAGTGACGTGGGGACAACAAGGAAGAACTGACAATAGTTCAAGTAAAGCACACAGAGGGAGCAAGTTCCTATTATTGCTACCTAAAGGCTCTATCTTTGTGGTCTTATTCAAGTACAATGTCCCACTGATTTAAAACAGAATGCATTTGTAAAGAAAGCAATTTCTTTTCCTTTGGTCTTCAAAACCAGATTATATTACTTGTCTTATTGCAGCTTGCATAAGGCCAGCAAAAGCCCATGAAGCTGGTGTACATTCCACAGTGTGTGCTCTGGCTAATACAAAAGCATGTGATGTTGTGTCCACAGATCTGGTCTGAATTATTGCAGAACAACATTCCTCATTTATGAGCGCAGTCAAAACATTAAGGAGATTTAAATTCTCTTTTTAAGATGCACTCAATTTTAGTAGAACCCTTTTTGGAATGATATTTTGAAGACTATTAGCAACAGAATGAAATTATCTAGAACATCTGTATTAAGATTGAACATAAATAGATTTTTAGATAAGATATATTAATGGCATGTAGTTATACGGCAGCTCAAAGAGCTTCACAAATATTGATGAATTAAAGCCGCATGACAGGCTTGCAAGCAGGACAATGTTAACATACCCTATTTACAGATGGAACTGTAAACTCTGTCAAGAGATATCCAGAGATTAAATGATTTGCTTAGGGTCAGAAAGTCACGAATAGCACTCTGGAGTCACATGCTGCTACTCTGGTCAAAACACACTATTCATGTTATGAGTGATCAGCCACAAATGCAAACATTCATAAACCCTGACTTTATTCTACGAGATAACCGTGGTATTTACTGGCTACAAGAACAGAAGTTCTGGTCTTATTTTTCCTCATTAAATCCTATTTAGTCTGCAAACAAGAATAAGGAATAAATAAACATAATAAACAAATAAATAAATAAATACAGCCACTGAATGACAGTTTGCTTTATTTATAATCTCTGTGCCAGAAACAATGGCAATCTATTATCTGTCCCTCGATATAATAAATGAATGCAAACTGAGAAAGTCTATGGCTTATCATAGATAACAGTTTGTACCTTTAGTGTCTTAAAGCAAGGCAACTTTATACCATAAACAATTCCTTGTCTAGCAATAATGTTACATTACATGCTTTCGGGGGAAAATTGAGGAGATGGGGAAGAAAAAAAATCTTATGCCATTTGACTAAAAATGTAGAAGTTATTCTAATTTATCCATCAGATGTATAGTGATGTACGGTGAGTTTGTGGGATTCTGGAATTTCTCTCTCAACAGCTCACAAACAACAACAAACAAAACCTTATTACTGGATCGGATGTAGGGCATTTCCACCACATCTATGCTTCTGAGCTGGGTGTTTCTTACCCAAGACTCCATCAACTACTTCTACTTTGCATTTGTTTTGGTTGCCTGTGCACATCCACATGCATTTCTATATGGTGTTAATTATTTGTGAAGTCTTAACGGCCAAGGGCCTTTTCCTGAGAAGAACATGAGTGCCACCCACCCCAAAACACTGCCAAGCCGAAGTGCTCGCACCACTCTCCCCCGCTGTGTGCCTCATAAAGGCAAAGGACGTTAAAAGAGAGGGAAAGGAAGTCTAAGCTTGGCACAAGGTGCTGAAGAGCCTTTCAAAACTTATGTAAAAGCAAACTTAATGACTGCTGTGAATCCTGGCCTGGTATAAGCTGAAACCACAAGTGGAAACCAAACCTCTGGACCATCTGTACAAATGGCTATTCAATGCCATCTCTACTATTCAGAGAGCCCGCATGGAACTCAAGGCAGTGCATGCACTGCTGATTGGCAGTAACTTAACCGATCGAGCACAAAAAAAACAAAGGCGATCCCTGACAAAACACTTTTTAAAGGAGAGACCAAGGGAGATGTATTTGCATGATGTCTCCTGCAGCCTGCCAAATTCACACCAACGCAATGCAAGTCTCCATACGGTTTGGTCACAATGCAGAATCAGCTTCTAAGATCCTGGGAGAGAGAGGCAGTCCATGATCTCTGCTGATCTGTCTGGGCACAGTTACGCTTGAATCTCTGTCTAACTTTGTGTGTTGCAGGGGCAATGCCGCTGCCACAGAGGCACCGCAGGACTCGCACTGCGTGGCAGCAGCCATCAGAACTCTCTCTCAGGGCACAGCTTTGTGAGGAATCCCTTCATCTGTCACACCAGTGGTGTCTAACCGCTCTGTGTTAAACAAATGGGCTTGATCGCAAACCCGGCTGTACTTTTTGATAGAAGCTGCAGTTTTAATTCGCTGCTTGCCTTTTTAGTGTATGTGGGATTTTCTTTTCTTCTTTTTTAACTTAGCAAATGCCATGATGCACTCTCATTTTCAATTTTAATGGCTAAAGATATGCACGCAAAAAGCATCCTAATTACTGCTTTCCTGGCAGACACAGCCATTTCCTTGGTTTTTTATTGCCATTAGTTTTCCTCACCGATTTATCCTTAGCTACTCTCTTTGCATCTTCCTCGCCTCCCCTGAGCCCTTTCCTCCTCGCTTCTCAAGACTTGTCAGCACGCCTCCAATCCCCAGGAGAGATTGAAGGCCTTGTAAAACCCACTGCGCAAACAAGCATTCCTGTTCATTTATCACATTTAGCATGCGCACTTCCACACTCATCAAAACCAAGCCTGAGCTCGCTAAGTCATTTCCCTCTCCCAATTACAAATTAGTCCATTAGGCTGTCTGCAGTAGGCCCTCTGTTGCATCTTGGTAATGGCTTCTGAGATTTCCATCATAATCGTAATGGCTCCCTGTGCAGCCATGAGGGCAGATGGAGGCCGCTCGTGGGTAATGAGGTATCACACTACCAAAGGGCACAGCTCTGGGCTCATTATTTAGTCTTGGCTGTTTTGTGAAAACAACAACAAAGGTAAAATGCTGAAGGGAACACTTTAGCATATTAAATTAACACTTCTTGAAATTTCTCTCTGTAAACATGCCATATTTTTTCTTTATGAAACATCCCATGTGTCTGAGTGTGCGACGTGAGGGAAGAGGGAGGAGGGGAAGGGGCTGTGGAGACGGCGGTGCTGCCACGTCCTCCCCACACACAGAAAGCCTCTCCCCGAGGGTGCTGCGGGCACCCAGCTGGGGAACACCACCATGGCCCTAGGGGCCTTGGCTGGCCACAGGGCTGACAGAGACCTCAACTTGGTTGGCCCTTCCCTACGAGCCGTCCTGTGGGCTCATATGGGAGCTGCTTGTACCCAGCTGTCTCTGAAGGACATCTCTGAGGGAAGCGCCCACCAGGGATGTACCTGCAGTGGACAGCCTGGATCCAGCTGCTCATTCTGGGCACAATTTGGCTGTTCCGTTCACAAGAATGAGCCAAGGGTGTCCAAAGGTGTGATCATCCTGATGAAGACGACGCCTTAACAAAACCTGAGACTGAAACCCTGTGAGACAGTGCCCACTTACCTCAAGTGTGATGCCTGCAGCCCAAGGGCTGGAGGTGGCAGAGCCCCATGGGCCTAGCCGCCACCACAGCAGTGAGGGAGTGGGTCCTGGCACCTGAGCCACTGATCGCAGTGACTGGATCCACACTTAAGACAAGCAGGCTAAAATCAATATCAATTAGACACTCTTTGAACATTGCTGCTCTCTTTTTTGTGTATTGGATGTGAACTGTTGCTAATTTGCCTTTGCTCCCAGCGGTGTAATATCATTCAAGATATCAGATCCTGCTGCACACTGGACGAAGGGACAGTCAGAACTAAGGCTCTCCCTTCTCTCTGGAGCTGAGCTTAATTTGTTTTTCTCGTGTTATTTTTTTCACCCCCGAGATCACAAGACTACGAACAGGACAGTGGTAACGCCAAGAGCCACCGTGCAGGTGGGAGAGGCAGCGGGGGATGCGTGTGGGCTGGGGACGGGAAGTTTCCATCCCATTCCCCCACACGACTTTAAACACAATCAGAAGAGTAAGTCTGTGCGAGAACAGAAGTGAAATACGTGTCTTTATCGAATTTACCCAAACGTCAGGCAACACACATGCAGAAGAGAGGCAGGTCAGTCAGTGAAGGGAGGGATTACAAGCACTTCGCTTCTGCTGCAGGGTGCTGGGAGATGTGGGAGACGCAGTCCCCCAGCACCTCCCGCACCCCACTGCCACGTCGTGGCGGAGCCAGCCGCATCGAGACACGTCTCTAGATGGTAGATAGCAAGCCAATATTGAAAAACATGTTCCACATCCGAAATGCTGCTCGTATGGGGGAAAGAAAGACAGACAGACGAGTGATTCTTTGAGATAAGAGGAGTGCAAATACAAAGTTAGCAGGTGGATTGCTATCCAACTCTGCTTTGGTGAGCAGTAAAACACAAATTTATGAGCTGGGTTTTGTTAAAGTCGGATATGGATTTTTGAAAATGAAAAGGATGGATGGGGGGATGGCAGTGAGACATTTAATCAATGTCATAAAAATGTAACATTCATTGGTCTCCTAAAATGAAATTAATAATCTGTGTAGAAGTATCATTAGAAGATAAGTGACGTTTTTAGGCTTTGATTTGTAACTTCTAACAAATCTTACTTCCACATATTTCAAACATTCTTAGTGATATCCATCTTTATTAAAACATACCAAAACCTTTTCACCTCAGCTGGAGTGGCCCATCAAGCATTTTTTTCCCCAGCATAATATCCTTAAGTAAAAAGATACATTATCAGGCACAGACTTCCAAGTAATGAAGGCAGGAAGAGACATGCTCCATACCGTATTCAAATTAAATCAGGGATTTCAATACTCCTTGATTATCAGGGAGTCTTGTGTTTCACTAATAAATTTCTCCTTCATCTCAGGCACAGGCTTTCTAAGCTCTCTCTGAACTGATCAGACATTTCATTGTATGCAGAAGGGTGAAAATAAGGTGTGTGCATGGAGGGAGGAGGAGCGTGGGGTGGAGGGACAATAAAAAATTAGTCAAGTCTGCTAGATAAATGACTGGGAATATTACATAAAAGGCAGCCTTGTTAAGAACACAAATCTGATTCACGTGCCCTGCTGAATTTAGAAGGATTTGGGAGAAGGAGTAGCTAATGTACTGAGGCTTATTCTCCTTACATTTAACGTCAAGGTATTTTCCATCAAAGTATTTTCATACATTTTAATGGAGCTACCTTTGATTTGCAGCAGCTAAGTGAGATGAGAAGCTTGAGTCCAGAGCACCGATTACTACACATCATCTCTCATACAGGTGGGGAAATGACATGCTTCCTCTCCTCTCTCTGCCCTTCCCTCGTATTTCAAAACATATAGCAAAAGGGCATCAGGAAAGGTTTTTTTTTATTTTATTTTTTGTAATTAGCAACAGGATCACAATCAACCTGTGCAACCAGATGAGTGCATCTTTTCTTTGCAGATCCCTGTCAACATATTGTAATTAAGCTATTTCCATTTTCATTACAAGGAAGGTGACGGCAGGGAAAAGTTGGTGGGAGTTATCACTGTACATGTTCAGAAGTTACTGAGATAAAGGAAAACCCCCATGTTTTGGCTGTGACAACAATAACAGATAGAGTCCCCTGTTGAGACGCAGTGTACTGGAGCTTGGCGTATCGTCCTTGCCTCAAAGAGAATACAGTGTGAACAGAAAAGAGAGATAAAGCCAGTATCACAATCCTATCTGTAAATGGAAACTGAGGTATGGAGGGATGCAATTCTTTGCCCAATATTACAAAGCTGCTCTACATCAAAACCAAGTGTTACACCTAATTCTCCAAAGTCCCCGTTAAGTGCCTTAATCAAGAATTGCTTCAGGGCCTAGAGAGAATTGTCCTTTATATTAATTATCCTCTACAATGAAGAGCAACTAGGAAAATAGTTCTTGTTTTTAATACTAGGCCAACTTCCAAAGGATCCCACTGAATAAAGCATTCAAAACTTCACAAGGGATTTTTGACTGATTTTGCTACCACCTTTGATTCTAATTGTGTTACTCCGTAATTGCTCTAGTATGTGAGAATAGGACACATTTCTTTTATTTAAACAAGCATAATTTCTGCATAGCAGGGAACTTGGTGACACCAGAATTCTGATGTCCTTTCTGCTCCTAACTCCGTTCTAATTCAAAGCCACAATTCAAAATAAAATGCCTGATAACATCAGTGATCGCATGAGATACTTGACCATTTCCAAATATCAAGATGATATTTTTACACATGCCCAAGGGCTTTGGGCTCCCAAGGTTCGTTAAGAATGACTCAGGCTGCAGATCTGCAGGTTTGGGCATAATGAATCTGGAGTCTCTCTGTGTCTGGAATTATTTTTCTCAAAGGATAAAAGTATACATAGCAGTATATAGACACACATATATAAATCACTTCCACAACTTTCCCAGCTAGAAAGCTTTAGACTTCCTATGGTTAGCTGTCTGCAAAGCTTCCAAGAGAACTTCCATGGCCACACCAGGAATGCCACAGAAAACTGATTGCAAATGGACACATCAGTTTCATAACGTTGGAAAGCACGTGCAAGTGCCCCACTTCACTTTCTACCTTTGAAGTACCACCTATTGACAGGTGGTGGAAGTAACTGCTTCGTATTTCACAGTATATCCCCTTATTACAGTTTTGGAATGCTTTGTTTTCTGTTGAAATTATTTACTTAAACAAAAAACAAAGGCCCCTCCCTTTGAGAAGGTTAGGTCTTTGCTCAAGCCCACAGATTTTAACCTCATAAATATTCCCAGCTATAAGATCTTATTAAGAAGGTATGTCTCCCAAGAGCATAAAACCATCAAGCTGTAAATTTTATTTAATTTCCCATGAGATTTCCTAGCCTCATACATATAATTAGAGTGCAGTATAGAGCACTTTTTGTGTTTTGTCAATAAATCACTAGGGAACAATCAACGTTTAAGAGGACAAGCTTTAATGATTTTTCAGACCCCTAAGCAATCATGCCTGCTACAATGGCAAGCTGGTCTTTAACTTTCTCTAAGTAGGATTGTGGACTGTAATGTTAGATAGGGTCCCAAACACTTAATCCTATTAGACTCCGCAGCCCAGACAATCATAGCTTATACCCTAGGGACATATTGATTTTGATTTGGTTGACAGATAAGACTAGCCAAGCTACTGTAGGCTATGCTTTATTAAGTGTTTACAAATTAAATATCTTAAGGCCTGTAACAAGCACAACTCTGCCACACAGACAACTGCAGATTTGCAATTACCTGTGCAGATGGACAAAAGATGAGTCTCCATCCATCACCCAGAGCACATCTTACAGTATCAGTAACATCGAGTGCAACCAGTCAAGAGGCACTAGCGTTCCTCATCCGGGAAGATGCAAGGCTCTCTTATCTGTATTTCAGTACAGCCTCTTGAGAAACCAAAGTCATCTTGTAAGACTTTTGCTCGTGGTAAAATATCTTAGGAATGTCTCTGTCAGGAAGAACTCATCAGGGTATAGTTCAGTACCGAGCCATGACAGAAATGTGGCTTAGTTTTTAAAAAGGCACCACTTTGCTCACTTACTTTGCCCTCTCTAGTCTTTATCTTAACTCATGAACTGAGTATTTTTTCACAGCCCATGATTTCCATACCGCTACCACAGCCTTCATTTGTTCTGTCTAATTTAGCCTACTTGGGTACTCTTGGAAATTCCTAAATGCATGGTGTGGACAAAGATAAACCATTCTTTCATATGCAGATTGTCTGTGACTTTTGGAAAGACAATCTCATTCTGTATTATAAAAAACATTAGCTATTGTAGATGATTTAGAGATAAAATGCATACAATCAAATTCTTTCTTGCATGCAACCCATAAAATAACTTTTACACCTGGGAGAGCTGAATGAGTATATTTCTGATTTGGCAGTATTTTACCCTTGACTTTGCAATGATGTCAACGACAGAAGGCGGAAAAAAAACTGCAGAGAATTGGATGCAAAGTGTTCATACATACACCAAAGGGAAATAACTGAAAAAGAGAAAATGCCTTCCTGAACCATGCAATGCACGGCAGTACACAGAACTACTTGGGTCAACAGATAAGATGGCATTTCTGTACCCTGAATTACCCTTGTGATCTCAAGTGGAAACTATCTTCTAGGCACTGAATGCACATTAAACACTTGAGCTTTTCGTCGTATAATTTGATAATCACACCAACTACACTATCAGGCAAAAGTCTCCCAAGTACTTTAAATATGTTAATGAACCAAGATTTTATCTATAGTCTTATACAGCTTGCACAAATCTATAAATAGGCTTATCTCAGGGTTATTGCTGTTATAAATTAATTATGGAAATGTCAACCAAATCAGGTACATGCCAAAGGAGTAATGGGGAGAGCAGTGATTTGCAACAGAAGATTCAGATACCGGGTGACCTGCATGAAGGGTTCACAGCCCCTGGCAGCAGTCCACAAGCTTCAGGGGAATTTAACCTTGAAGAATACACTTAAAATTGGTTTTCATATGAGTAATTGACAGTGGCTGAAGAAGTGAACTGAGTTAGGGAAGAGTTATTGCACTGTTTTCTTTTAGGATCTCATTCCTTAAGCCACAATTGCTTCTTTTTAGACACAGTGAGCTGCAGAGTAAAGGGTGTGGGTTTTTAAATTTTGTATCCCTTTGCAGGTTTTCTCAGGGGAGGAAAGGTAAGGGAACAGAGATTAGGGGCCTCGATGTAAATTACTTACCTTCACTGAGCTATGCCAAAGATGTGTCTAGAAATGAAATGCATCTATTTAAAAGTCCAATCAAATCAAAATTGTTTTCCCACTTGGATTTGAATACCTATTTGTTTTTAAGGATTACAACAGAAGTATATGATTCCTGAATCTTGTAAGAAATTTCAGGTGTGCATCTTCGCACTTACACTAAATCTAAACCAAATGGCACGCTAAGAAGGTTGGGAAATGTGTCAGTCAGAGCACAACAGATACTTAGATCCTAAATGCCATTTTACTTCTACTATTTATTCTTTATACTGTGATTGGACCTATGAACCCTGACTGTGGATAAGGACTCTTATTACATCAGCTACTTCACAAACTGAACAAAAAGATGACATGTGCCCCAAACAGCTACTATTCAAAAAGAAATATTCTTTATCTTCCATAGTTTATGTCTATCATTTTTATTTGATCTGAAGACATTTTTAGAAGATCTTTATTTCCTCTTTGCTTATCATTCTTATAATAGGTTGATATCATTGTTGAGGAAATTATAAAGTAAAAAGTAGGGCATCAGTGAATGAAAACAACACTGTAATGTAACAGCAATGCTGAACTTAAGAGGCACGTTAAAAATTCATGTACATTCTCCTAGTTTACAGAAAGGTCAATGTTGGCAATGTTGGCAATACATAGTTAAAAAAAGAGAAGAACAAAAAGAAAACATCACTTTTACACTGATTAGTATTGGCAGTGTTCGAGTCTCTAGTCCTATTCTCCTATAGTCAATCTAAAGTTATTACAGAACTCATCCCAAAGAACTTGCAAAAAGAAGAGCCTCCTTCACTAGGAATTTAGACATTCTTCTGGGTAAAAGAATTCTGGCTCTCAACTAGGATCCACTCCTGTGTGACTGAAACATAAATAAATTTGTGAAAGAGGCTGCTTCCAGAATATCAAATAATCTCAGGATGCTTATAGATACTTTATTCTTCTGGCTGCATCAATATAAATGGATTAAACAAAATGTTTTCTATTGCTAGCTAGGACACGGTGCTGTAGCCAGTCAAATATAGATCTGATTGTAATGATCCCTGGGCCTTGGGATCTCCAGGCTACATTATTACAGTTCCCTATTTCTAGACAGGAGCTACAGATAGTGGCCAATGCAATGATCTGTTCTAATAACCAGATCAACCATTACTCAGGTTGGGTCTTGTCTCATTATTGCAGCCCACTTCAAATATCAGGAATCAATCAAGGTCTCAGACTGCAAGTCTCAAGGTGCTATAGAGAAATGATCAAATTGTTAAAGGATGTACCTCTCTCTGCTGCAGAAAAACACCTCTGCCGAGCTGGGACAGTCTCCGGGAATATTAGTATTAAATAAGAAAGTGTCTGGGAGAAAAGGACTGAGATTCCCTATGTAACCTTAATGCTTTGTGCCACCCTCAGTGCCACAATTCACAAGTGGTAAAACAAAATATGTGTAGACCTGGATATTGCACAGCAAAATAGCCCTGCGTTTCTTCCTTTTAAAACTCTAATGAAGACATGGATGAAAAGACATGAAAGAAAGACGCTGGCTGAAGTAGAGACTGTTCCACAGGCCAGAAGACGTTAAGGAATGAAGTTGTCGACAAGCCATTTACAGACTGTTTCTTTTTGGATTGAATTCTCTTCAGAGCTACAGGAGCAGTGTATAGCCTACACATTATTCAATACAGACTCAACCTCAGAACTATGGTGGAAATGAAATCTAAGGTGCGCTTAGATTCTTTGCTGGCCCTCTGCACTGGGAGGACTTCAACCATCCTTCACACTTGGTCTTACAAGATAAAAGTGCCATACTTTGGTCTAAAAACTATAACTGCAAAGCTCTGTAAGAGCAAATGAACATTTTGTGACGTTCTGCACTACGGTGTCTGCTATTACTCCTTTGCATTCAAAGTTAAAAGTTGAATTACAGACATTAAATTCAAATCCAATAATTGCTTAATTTTCTGATTAGATACTGGACTCCAATTCTCAGTGAAAAATTTACAGGTGACAATTTGCGCAAGATAAAGGAATTTTGGTTTAAAGTATTTTAATAAAATACTACATATTTCCTGAAAAGTAGCTATGCCTTACAAATACACCTCCTGATTCTATTGCAATAGGATGTTGCAGACCATTATCTGAATTAAACTTTCAAATGAAATCTGTATAAAGCTTGTGCTGTTCCACCACCACCAGTATAGGATGCATGAAATAATACAACCAACCTCTGGTTACCTTGTCGTGACTGGTGTTTTACACAGCAAATGGTCAACCGCTCACTCAGCCACTACACGTTTCTTTTTCCTTGGTGTCTACAAAGCTTCAAGTAAATTCCAAAATATTTACGTGTCTCACAAGAGGCATTACCACCATCGTATGTGCAGCTCTCAAATAACATTATAATTTCTAGCAGTGTCACAGTATCTGTGGACGCCAGCGTGGAAGGCAGTATTACACTGTGCTGTGATCCCTTTCCATAACCTCCTGCCATAGCTATGCGATGCAGGTTCCAACTTGTTGCTGTCCTGGCAGCTGTGTGGCTGTACTCTTATGGAAAGCATTTAGAGAATAACCGGTGATGTAGGATTCAAGGAGCCTGGAAATATAGATTAAAATATCACTTCATACTCATGATCTCCCCATTTACTGCTCCTAAAACTTTAACTAGGCTGAACTCTGCAGACATACCCATGGAGAGACTGTGTGCAGATTGATCGTACTCCATTCCCAATGACCTGGTCAAAACTACTGCTCATAAACAGAGCAGGGATTTGCTAACTATGCAGCTTCGGGGCCAAGCCATTACGGCTTATTCAAAACAGGCTAACAAGTACTCTGGTTACATGCTGGAATTCATAAAACTTTTCAAAGTGTTATATTGGTCTTGTAAAAGTGGAATGTGTGTGTAGTATATTCTGAAGTCTTTTAAATGTTAAGTATTTCACATAAGGCTGTGGAAAAAGCTTGTCTTCCCCCCTCTGTTCTGGCATTAAATGCTATTCATGGATAATGAAAAGCAGAGAAGTGCAGGCCTGCATACCTAGGCCATCAAACTACATGAAAACAGAAGATCAGCCTGAGGTTGGGAAGAGCGATCTTTATTACAACAGATCCCATGGCCAGCACGAATCGCATACCCAGCAGAGAGTGGTAGAAAGTACAGAGTTCAATTAATGATGCCCAGGTCCTGATCCAAACCTTGTGAAGACTTCAGAAACATTTTGCTGGGCTTTGGATCAGATTTCTAGCATGTACAATTATGCTTATGCTGTTTGGGGACATGTTGAATGGTTAATATTGCTACTGAGCTGGCTGGTGCAGTGGAAGAAATGACCCAGCACCTTCTTGAAACCAGGGTTGAACAGAGGCTAATGACTTCTGAAACATGAAGGAGTTCTCTTTTCCATATCTGAAGAACAAGGGAGGATCGCATGGACACACTGTTTATCCAGGCTAGGATAGGACTGAATCTCTTCAGTAAACTGTAAGTGAAACGTATTTCCCTTACGACTTGACTGGGAAGCAAACTGGAATGAACACACATGGAATGTGGAAAAGGAGTAGAGTCTATGCTTTTGCACCATGCTAAGTGAGGTGGTAAAGACAGACTTAAAACTGTTATTTACCGTTAAAAATTACGCTTTTACTATCTCTGACAAAATACAGCTCACTGTCATTGAGACCTTACCAGCAGTTCTAGAGGAATCTAGAATAATCTGCCTTGAAATACAGACGTGCCTTCACAAAAGCTGTCCTGGGCCGGAAAAAGAGACCAAGATACAGAATGCTAAGACAGAGTCCAGCCAAGCAGCCATCAAGCCCTGCCCTGAAGATACAGCCTGTCTATGGACACATGCATACATCCTGTAAATGGGAGAAGATACATTTCATACTCAACAGGTTGATAAGGACATTTTATTCCTTCTATTCTCCCAAAAGCCACGGACACTGCTGTGCTGCAACTGGCCAACCATGTTCTAATTAAGCAAGAGTAGTTTCAGCACAGACTGTTTCCTGGGGATTAATGACCAACAGAGAAGCAGTTGACGATCTGGGGCCCATTAATGCCAGTTAGTCATTAATCCCTAGCTATATCCTGCATCTAAGTCATTACAGATATTGCTGGACTGGGGTACAGCTTTCTTGTGTGGATACATATTATTTGCTCGAGCGCTTGACATTGTTGTTGCAAGGCTTTGCTGTTGCTTATAAGCTGAGGGAGAAAAAGGAGGAAGTAACATTTCTGATTATGAAGGTTTAAGATTCCAAACACCAAACTTCCTCTAGGAGTTCAGATAAGCCCCCTAATCTCTCTGCCACTAAATCACATCACCTTGAAAGGAAAAAAAAGATTACCTATTTATGAGACATGCAAATAAATCATCAGAAATGTAAGCTTCCACTTGTGTGTGTCACACTATTCACCAACCTCACACTTTGCTCCAGAAATGGTTTAAAAAAATAAAAAAGACGAGAAATAGGAATGGCTAACAGAGAATAATATAGGGAAAGGTGCATTGCATCTTCTGAGGTTTGCTGCCCTACATGTCAGAGTAGCATACCAGCCGAGCCTGGTCTCCCACAGTGCTGGTGGGGCACAATCAGTCTGGAAGGTGTATGAAGGAGCAGTAGACTCAGGGATGCTCCAGCAAGCAGTGCAGATAAACGAGCAGTTTTCCTTGGATGAAGCATGTGTGGGACACATCCCAGCTTGAGCCTCCCGACTCCTTGCTGCCGAAAACCCCCTCTGCTGAACTGGGAGTTAGTTAGGGCCACGTTTATGCTCACTATAGGTTTTGTGGCACCTTCCGCAAGAACATCAAGGCTTGTGGCAAGTTCCAGCTAATTGGTCTGCCTGTACAAAATCGGTATTATTATTAGTTCTGCAACGATTACTTCTAATGCGTAACAGACACAGCCCCTCTGTGCTCTGAGCTATGTCCCTGACTCACTGTTGCCTATTAATATCCTTTGCAAATGAGACATTGCCTCTTGGAGGAGTCTGTCACTCCTTTTTCACTTACATGCCTTTCCTTGTCACTAAAGAATATATTCTTTCCTGTTAAAATCCTAACAATAATCCAAGTTAAACATTGTTTAGGCAATCCTGGCAGCTAACTGGACCAGACATGGCAGGAGGAGAAGGAAGAGCTAGCAACCATTTTATCTCTTTGAGCATGTGTAATAAAAATATCTATTAACTCCAGCACATAGGCTAAGATTTACTCTAATTGCAATATTAGAAATAGAAATGCATGAAAGAGAAGTGTCACACATTGGATTATGCTACCACTGCACCAAGGAGTGCTACATGCAATTGATTAATGCACCGCTTCAGGAAGGTGCATTGCTCTCATCCATTTGGCTAAATCAGTGCAAGAGCAGGTGCTGAGATGCACAGGTATAAATTACCCATAGCACTCAGGCATGCAGACATATTCATATCATAAAATGATATTCACAATAGTAAAAAAAAAAAAAATCCAATTAGTGTCTAAAAATCCCAAGACATGATAGTACTTGGTGGGGGGAGGAAAAAAAATCCCCTCTAAGGCTTGATACCTTGACAACCAACAGGTAATATTTTGCTTTTATTGTCTACAAGGTAACGAGAAAGAGAAGAGCTGGAGAGCTTGTGCCTCAGAGAGCAGCTTTAAAAGGGGAGTAAGGCACTGCAGAGCGCAGCAGGACTTCCATCTCCTCATTTACGATCTCACAATGCTCACTAATTGCAATGGCAGCACCTGTGCCAACCACTGCCAATTCCCCCCCTGGACAAGGTCAAGCCATACCATGAGCTGGCTACGCTACACAGCACACACCACAGCGCGGAAATCCAGGGCTTCAGGAGAGAAAAATCACACATGTAACTCCTACCAGAGTTGACCAGTTGACAGTTCTTAGGAGAATTTCCTCCTGGACCCTCTGTGGAACAGTTTATTC
The DNA here is from genome assembly GCF_011077185.1 of Oxyura jamaicensis. Taxonomy (NCBI): domain Eukaryota; kingdom Metazoa; phylum Chordata; class Aves; order Anseriformes; family Anatidae; genus Oxyura; species Oxyura jamaicensis. Next base: position 1,636,493 of record NC_048911.1, read on the forward strand.
CCAGTTTATTATTAATCTTCCCATTCTTCACCTCCAGACGAGACAGAGCGTACTGTGCTGGCTACAGAACAACAATTAGCTTCTCCAGATGCAACTGGCAGGGAATGCTTGGCTTAGCTGTCACCTTACATCCAATTTTAATTCACCCAGCAACTTGCATCTGCAAGGTGGTTTGGTGGGATGTGGACATCTCTAGTATTCTTAAGAGCAAGGCCCAATTTCAAGGGAGATGTTTTTTTAAACCTTTGGATTTGGCATCTTACATCTTAGCACCATGTGTAAGACAGAGACCACTTCCTCTCTGCTGGTGCCTATGACCCACCTGAAATTTGGGTGACTGCTGCTATTGCACCCTGCCATCCTGCTCGGACCCCTGGACTTGCTACATCGCCTTCTGTGTGGCTCTCAAATAATCTGTTCTTACGAGCTCTAAGAGAGCTCCTGGGGTCTTGGTCCAGGAGCTGCTGCTGTACTCCCGGTATGTAGCAAAGTGTTTTTTGTTGTTGTTTTATTCCCTGAGAGCTTAACAGAGAAAGAAACATTTGGGTAGGAGAGAGAATGAAAGAGAGACAGAAAGGAGAAGAAAAAGAAATCTTAAGCCACCTTCCTTGATTTTGAAATAGGATTTTCTGTACTCATATCAAGCTTATTTCACCTAGACTTTCTTTAGCTCATCAGCATAAAAGCAGAACCCATAAGTACTAGTTCTTATGTAGTTTATTATTGACAGCATCAAATCCAAATGCATTTCATACGCAAAAGCACGGTTAAATCCAAACTTGTTGGTTCTGACTACTTTTAGATTAATCTCCAGATAAGATGACTAGCCAGCCACCTGGAGCATCGTGTTCTTAGAAAAACTAAAGAATTTCTATGAGATTTTGCCCTTGTTTTTTAGCGCATAAGGACAGAAGAAATCCTGGGCTGGCTTTCTGCTCCTTGCTGCCCTCCATGGACGAGGCAGAACAGGGCTTATCACCTAATCACAAAGGAGCCTTCTCTGTGTCAACCAGAGATGCCACGGAGCGGAGGGTCTCCAGCAACACCGTAACCTTTAGCAATGGGGCAACGCACCCAGGGGTGAGGGGTGGAAGGCACAGCGGGCACGTAGTGGGGCAGGGGGATGGCTGTGCATGGGTGTATGGCAGCGTGGCGCAGCTGCTGCACTGAAGACCCTCTGCGAGTGTTACTGGGGCAGCCCTGCTGCACAGAGTGCCCAAATCTGCTGTGGGACAGTTTTTGATTTCAGTGAGACAAATGCATGGGGGAGAAAGTACACACACTGGGGAAACATCCTCTTTGAAAGAAGAATGCCATTAGCAGCTGACTTGCCTCACCTCTGCCCTTTGCAGGAGAGCAAGAAATTATCCCCATGAGCATCTCCGTGGCACGGAGCCTGGTGGCACATTCCCCCTCATGCGTATCTTGTTTATTCTAAGTGGAGCTACAAATCTGTTGAGTGAGCATTTTGTTTTGATTAAAAATTAATAGCTGCTTTTGACCCAGGTGGATTAATTTCACTTTCACCGAGTATCAAGTTAATTGACACAAACTACTGTCAGGTGAAAGAACCAATTAACAAACTGTGAGGAGGACTCTTCTCCTTCCCCCCCTCCCCCAAATGTTGTTTTGATTGAAGTTTCTTTTTAATAGAAAATTTCATCTCAGCAGAATGAGATTAATTACTTAACAAACAGAGGAATAAAAGAAAGCGGAGGGCGGGGCAGCGAAGAGCAGGGCAGATTGCTACATGCATGCCCAGAGTTTGTTGGCAAGGTGCTGTGGAGCATGGGAAGGAGCCCTGCTCCTGGCTCTGAGCTTGCCGAGGGTTGTTCTCACCAATTAACTGCCACTTCCAAGATTATCAGTCATCAGGGTGAGGAGCATGGTTCTGGTTTATTGCAGTTTGGCAAAGGTCTTTGATAAGGTCCCCAGAACATGACAGCAAGGTCATCTGAATAAAGAGCAGGCAGGATCCATCCAGAGCGCATAACAAAGCAGCATACGATATAGCCGCAAGAGCCACAAAAATATCTCCCGTTCTCGTTTTTTATATTTAAATTGGAAGTTTTCTATAGCAATGTGTTATGAATAGGATCATGTGTTAGCCCAGGAAAATCAAAGTAGTTCCTTATTTAATGCTTGTTAAATGTAAGCCAGCCCAGCCTTCGCTGGTTGAGCTTTATGGATTGCTTCTCGCAGCCTGGAACAGCGCGCGGCGGTCTGGCAGAGAGGGCTGGCAGAAAGGGCTAGTGTTTGGCCGGCATTTCAAGCAGCTGCACACAACCTGTATCTGAGAAATGGCAGCATCCCTTCCAGTTTACATTTTGTCAGCGTGGCTATTCGGAACGCAGGGGTACATTTTCTATAAGCAAAGTGACTTATGTTTCCAAGTATCATTTTCAAACTGTCTTGTGCTAGAGAAGGTAAATCCCTGCAGAAAGGAGGAGGCATATAAAGCAAGTTAGGCGTGCAACTCCTGTTAAAATCAAAACAAGTTGGCTGCCTGATTCACTTATGTCCTTCTGAAAATCCCCTAAGAAGCTTATTTGCATCTTCAGGCATCCAAATGCTATCTACAGATCTTGTCCTTAGGAATCCATGTGATTTGGACATCTACACATCTGTCTATTTAGAAAAATAAAATGTTGTCTCCTAGAGAGTCTGGCTGCGTTTGAAAATCTATTCCAAACTGCTAACACCATGGCTTAAGTTTTATTATAGAAGTTGCTTAACTAGGCAAATATTTTCAGTTATATATATATAGTTTTCCTTTACTTACAGAAGTCATACTTATAGCACTTCATTTATCCTCCTGAGACTGTTTGTTCAAATCATTCTTTTTCATCCTTAGCCACTATTCTACCCCAGGGACAAGCTACAAGCTTTTCCCATTATTAATTTTTTATTCAAAGAAACAGCTAGAAAATCCATTAGGGGAGAGGGAGAAGGAGAAAAGGAGAGAGAAAGAAGGAGAAAAGGAGAGAGGAAAGGATTTTCTTTTCCAGACATCAGAAGATAGCTGGCCTACTTTTAATGGGACCTTGTCTATTTTCTTGTACATTTGAAAACCATTCCCAGATGTTCTGTTATCCCCACCTGATAATGATGTGTACAATTGCAAAGAGCAATGCCTACCTCGCAGGGGAACACACCCTAGTAATGACTGTAAGCTGCTCAGGTACACAAATGCAGAGTATATGCAGAGTATGTACGAATACAAAAAAAAAAAAAAAAAAAAAAAAAAACTACTGCAGCCTACTAAATATCTAAATAAAGGCCTGAAACACATACAACAGAGAGAGAAAGGTTTTGCAATAAGTTAAAAGGGGAGCATGCAAAGGTTCACCTCCCCAGAGGAGGGCTGGCTGCCCCGAGCCTTTATGTAGCACTGTCAATTCATTAACGGAGCTGTGCCTGAAAACCCTGTCACTGCACACCGTGTGTCCACTCATTACCTGTATGCTCCCAGTGATCATACGCCAGCGGAGGACTACAAACATACCTGGCTGTCACTGACATACAGAGAGACGGGAGAAAATGAAAGGAGGAAATTGCAATTCAATTCAGTGCATATGGAGAATAAAAAGACATCGTTTCATATGCACGGGCTTATCCTTCTCTTTGGTTTATGTTAAAAAATATACAGTATTAGCTGCCCTTTCCTCTTGGGAAATGAACAGTATAGGTAATGGAAACCAATAAAGAACTGTCATGTGTGTTACCGCAATCTGTCTACATTTAGGTGATTCCTGTTATGTCCTATATCTGACCAAGGGGGAAAAGCAATTGTTCAAATGAAACCAGGTGACAAATCCTCCCTATCATTTTTTCCGTTCATGTCTTCACAATCAGGGCACTGATCTGAACAGCCATGAAGATACCTCAGCATTAAGCATTTCAGCACTCCAAGAAATGCTTAACCTAAAGTAACAAACTAACCAAAGACCCCTACATTTCTTAAGAGGACATCTGACAAGATTTGGCTAGCTATGGAGTATTGGAAGATGCACACAAGAACAACTGCACATGAATTCTCCGCAGCATAACGCTCCCGATGACAGACCACAGCGGTGACACTCAGATTGCCTTCTTTCCATTGACTTTTAGAGTACAAGTGAGCCACATGAAAATTTGCAAGATGCTGTACGATACTGGATTTGTTAGGAGCAAGATGAGCAGAGATTCAGTGTGCCATGTGCAAGTGCAATTCATGAGATGGATTGCAGGTTTTTACTTCTCCTGCCCATCGCAGACTCTTCCCTGTTAACTGCCATGACACCTGAGCAAGGGCACTGAGATAATTTTTTATCCCAGATATAAAATGGGGCCAGAACAAACATGCCCAGGTTTTCAATTGGGTTTCAGCTACAGAGCCTGTCAGTGTGAGCTGAACTATGATTGTCTGAGGGACACAAATGATACAGCCCTGGCAATTCATGTACTAGGAGTTCCTTCGACTACAAATTAAAGGAAAGGGTCAGCTTCATTTAGCGCTAGCTTCGGGCTTCATTTCATGCCCAGAGCATAGCACTCAGGCTAGAGCCTTAGCTGATGCAAATCAAGAAAGCTCAGCAGTAATCAGTGTTAGACTGATTTATAACAACTGAAAATCTAGCCCTTTACAAGGTCAATATTAGCAAAAGAAAGGAGGGAATTATTGCAGTGGAGGCACTCCACAGAGGGGGCAGGAATATCTTACATGGGAATGTTTCACTGGGCTTTTATGACTATTTTGCTTGTTCAAAGACCAGGGTGGAGGGAAATCACACACCACGATATGAACCTTTGTAACTAATTAGAGTTGTTCAAAATGTGCTTTCTCTCAAATTCTTTTTCCTGCTTTGCTGTTTCATTTTTCTTCATGTCTTCAGAAATTTAGCCAAGTCCAGTAGGCAACAGTCATCTAAATAAACTTACGATGGCTTATTGCCTAGCCATCACCAGGGCCCTTTCCCTTTTAGATCTCTTACAAATGTGAATTGGCATTTCTGCACTTGTGACAATGGGCTTAGTTTTATTACACAGGCGTTTCTGCATGAAGGTGAAATAAAGGTCTGTCACCAAGACTGGTTTGCAATCGGTACCCAATTTAATTTTTTTTTTTCCAATTATTCACCACATACATTGAAACCTAGAAATCTGCAGTGGTTGGTCATTAACTAAAAGAGAGAAAAATGGCTTTAACGGTACCTATAGTTAAGCATGAATGCCTCCTACTAAAAGAATCCTAACTAGTTCTTGATATTTCAGTTCAATGAAATCACTTGTCTGATTAGCTGTGGACTGGAATCTTTTTCTGCTGGTAAGTCCTGAGTAAGCAGTCACATGAAAAAGCACTCAAGTTCTTAAATGAGAATCTCTAGGAAGCCTCATTTCGTTGACTTACTTCACTTAGATGGCAGAGGTAAAACTATCTGGTGTGACACAGAGAAATTAGTGATGATCCACCACTTATCTGACCAGTTGAGCTACTGCAATGGCCAGATTCCAAGGCAGACAATATTCTTTTTACAGAATCCATTTGGTACAACAATCTCTGCTTAAGTACTCCAGAATAAGATTTAACAGAGATGTGCTTGTGAAATGAGTCCTCTTTCTTTGTTTTACGTTACGCTCTGATTCTTCAAACAGCAGTGAAGCACAACCACACGCACTTTGATGTGCACTTTTCCTGGGTATGCAGACGAGGGTTTATAGGTAATATGAGATTAAAAGAACATTTAAAACACAGCAGTGACTAGAGCTTCTATTTTGCTTTTATGCTATATTCCAGCTTCCCAAACCAAAAAACAGACAAACAGAAAGCTCCGACAACAACAGTTTTTGATATTCTTTTTGTGATTATTCGCTATGGCAGAAGAATGAGATCACACCTTTAAAATTGTTCTTTCTCACCTGGAAGCAGATCAGCATGTATGCCATTTCAGAGATCCACTTCCTGCTAATAAAAAGGCAATTTTGTCAGGTAACAAAGCCATGTACTCTTGGCAGTAAGCCAGGAAGCTTAAAGAGAAACCTTGAATTCTGAAAACATAATAGACAAGGGACTCAGCTTAAGAAAAGATTTCATCTATCAACTAACAAGAGGCTGGGGTCATGAAGTAGGGTATTCTTTATACTTGAGAGACCAAGCTAAAAGTCTTAAAAATGTACCAAAAAAAAAAAAAAAAAACCCTGGCTGGAAGGTTCTCTGTATGTAATAGAGGTTGCAGCTTCGAGAAGGCTTATCATTTCTCCTGACATTCTGACAGAAATATGTAATATAGAAGTTTAGCAGTGTGGGCAGGTTAAATTATACTAGGCAGGAGAAATCATTTCAATGTGAATTGAAGCGTTTACTCTTGTCCACTTCCAGCTCTGGCTTGTTATTCTCTCTGGTTCCCACAGCTTCAGGTTTTTAACAGAAAAGTTTCATTTTAAAAGGGATGTTGTACGGGAGGGGCTTTGGTTCTAGGATCTGGTGTTTACTCAAAAAACATCCTTAATGCACTACAGAAATGTGACTTGGTTCTTATTCATGTGTTGAATTTTCTACTTATTTTCTGTGTATTTTTGTATGTATTCCATGTATTTCTATTTAATGTATTTATCTGGTATGGCAAATACTGTGGTAAACAGATTATATATTGAGCAATATCATTATGGGAAGCTTTGGCTACATCTTAGTGCACGTATATATACAGAAAATGCTCTTATGAATAAAAATGAACTTTCAGAAAAATGTACCATTTCCCCATGAAAAAGAACAGGGTAAAGAGCATTTTCAACTTCAGACCTTCTTTTCTACTGGAAAAGAACATAAGAACTGCTCAGTTAAGCCTCCTCAGCCTGCTTTTCGTGGAATGAAGAACTCACCCCGCTCTTTCCATTTGTCACAGAAGCCCAAAGCATTAGCTTTTCTGCTCTTCTAAATCTGCAATCCACCCCACGGCATACTCAAATGACCTAAGATCACCAACCTTAAATCCAGAAAGGAAAACAGTATATATAATGCCTGTATGTAAAGAATTACTGCTGAAGTGGGTCTTCTGTAGCACTGCAGTCCTAAGCTGATGTGAAGCATGGGTCCCTCTCAAAAGTGGTGAAGCTATCAGGCCTTAAATTAGCTGGTCTGTCCGTCTGGTTAAATTCTTAGTCCTAAGTTTTTGTTGCCATCTCTGAAAAGATAATTCTGCCATTTTACCAGCTAAGTATTTATTTCTGTTGTCTGTAGGTAGAGTCACTCCTATTTCCAACTGATTTCTGAAATCAGGGTGCTTGGTGTCATTTAGCATGTTAGAGTAAGTGGTCACTAATTAATGGTAAATTACAGTAAAACTTAAACTGAATTTCATATGGCATCTACACTTCTAGCCAACAACTTCATTCTGATTAATGTTATCACAGGAAGTAGCAACGAGTTTGTAGCGATTTGCTAAAGAAGCTAACTGAAAGCCCTTGAGGCAAGTTTCTCATTAGCAAAAATAAATCATGACATTACTTAAAGACAATCACTAATTTAAATAAGTATTTTGTTCCTGTACATACAAGTCATACACAAAAGACACTCAGAAAGCATCACGGTTGTCACACCATCTACACACCCGGAGATGCATGCTGCAGAAGCGGTCCCCTCTCGCTTTCACGCCCCACAACCCCAGGAACCACAAACTGGGCTACACCATGACCGAAAACTGCAGATTCGGGCATCCCTCACACAAACCGTGAAAAAGCAGTACTGATTTTAATAGAATAAATCCTAAATGGCACTGATCTTAGTGAGAGCTGGCAGCTCCATGCCCAGGATAATGAATACTGTACCGCCATCCCCGCGATACTGAGAGCAAACCTGACAGTTGGCACAGTGCATTCCTCAGCTGCCACTCAGAGAATACTTGTCGGCGATGGTGGCACAATCCTAAAATCTCTGGAGCAATGGGCCACTATTCTTCAGAACATCCTGAGGAACACCATGCTCCTTTACACTGTCACATTGCCACTCAAAGGCAGTGATGCTCCACGAACCATCTGCACCCATGGCCCCTTGGATCATGACCAATGCTCGAATCACTGTTAGGAGCCGCTAAACTAAGAAAAATAACAAAACAGAGCAATAATCGAAATGGGAGGCTGGCGAAAAGGGAGATCTCCATTTCCTAGATCTGCTACTGACATGAATGACTTACTTTGTTTCTTTGTATTTGACTTCCCCTCTAATTCACACAATTTCATTCATTTGCTTCAAAAGTTTTTGGACAAAAGGAGGGTTTCTCTATGTCCCCCTCTCTGTACTGTGCACAGGTGAATAAGAGTCTGATGCAGATGGGGTTTCTGAGGGCAGCTGAAACAACATACAGAAACAGTAAAACATCGTTTGGATTTCAGGCTCCAGTTCTAGTAAGTCTTTCCTCTTGAACTTTACACTGAAGCAGAGCCCCTGACAAAGGCCACGTAATGAGCAAGTTTGGAGCTGTTGCTATTCTTGGGCCAGGAAAGAGAAACAAAAGCATGGCAGCGACTGCGTGAAGTCGGGATGGAGCCTCTCTCTCATTGCATTTTTGATGGCATATGGCGAGTAGGAACATCGATCTTGCAGGATGTTTGTATTTTCCTGGGAGTACAAGATATTATGGATTTCTACCATATTGCAAACAACAGCCCTGACTTAACATCCTTGCAGTGCCCTCTGACACTGATCTGATTCCGCCTGCAGCCTCTCTGCCTTCTCGTGGTGCACCGACGCCATCAATCAAAGCGGCCCTGGGTGCGTAACAAGGAAGGAGCTCCATTCAGGCAGCGGTGGCAATGCTTCCCACCTCTTCAGCTCCTTGAAGAGGAGGAACTGTAAGTGTTTTAAAGAAAATCAAGCATCTTAGTTGCTGTCAATATGTAAACTCAAAAGCAAAATGGCCTCAGCGAGGCACTAGGCTGAGGCAATAGAAGAGCTCCCGCCCTGTGATGGACGTCCGTGGTGGCTGCGGACACAAGGTATTTTGTAGCAGAGATCATTACAAGGATAAAGAGGGCCACACACTCACATGCTGCTGGAAGGAGGTCATATGAATGTCCAAGGGAAAGAAACTGAGCTACGGAGAATTTAAATGATTTGTGCATGCCAGCAACAAAGCAGGGCGTGGGACAGAAGACATGGATAAACTGGGGGGAGCTGAACAGTTTTTGGTGGTAGAAGGGCTGTGTGCCTCCCCAGGGACATCCGACTGCAGCCGACCCTGTCCCAGATGGTACTCCCCTGCTCTGACCTGCCAGGCCTCTCCCCTCTCCTCTCTGCAGTTGTCAAGTTTTCACAAAGCAAAACAAAGAACTGTAATGCATCAACAACCGCCCCCCAGCAAATGTCCCGGGGTCAGTGCACATAAAAATGCCGACAGAAACCAAGTTTGCCAAATGAGGTCACTTGTGAGCATTTGGCACGTAGAGTCTAAAATTAACTTCTCGATCCTCCTCCCTAGTCTCTGCCTGAGAATTTGTACTCAATGGGCAACTCAGAGCCAATAAAGCAGCCATCTATCAACCCCCTAAAACAAACAGTACTGTCAGTGTGTTGCCAAGAGTTAACAATTTAAAAATGCTGCATCTCTTATCCATTCCTAGAATGGCCCCTTTATCTGAGGTTATTACGGACTACCACTCAGCCTTCGGTTTGTCTCGGATCTGCCAAACGTTTCTCTATAAACTCATCGCTCAGTGCCCTTTCATAGCCATGCATTAACTGCTTGGTTTTCTCTGAAAGTCAGGAATTTGATACGACACATAAGTCACCATAAACTCTACAGGATTAAGTAAGTTATTGCATCTTACAGCACAACTGGTTTCTGCAAATGATACCCTGGAAAATGACATTATCGCTCAGTGATTTGGTTCAATCTGATTGCTACAGTTAATGCAATAATGTAACTCAATTAGGATGCTTTTGTTATGAATGAACAACCTTGTTTAATATTGTCTGACTGTCCAGAGTCAGCTTAAATTCAGTGCTGAGATGGCCTGCAAAACCCAGAAATTCGGTGGTGCATTTTAAGAGGACATACCAGCACAAATTAGAAAGCCCAGGCAATTTTTGAAGACACAAAGGTCATCTTGGTGCCTCCTACGAGATGAAAATTACAAAGCAGGCATCTTAATAACACCTAGAAGTGAATCCAGACTTTCAAGAGTTCAGAGGGGGGCTTGCAAGTGTGAATGCATACAATTTGCCTCATATTTTCAAAGCAAAGCACGTCAGGTTCACCTTAAGCCTTTTCTCACACATTTCTCCCCGCCCACCATGGATCTCAGTGCGGCGACCAGCAGCTCATGGCGTGCAGATTTTGGGAGCCTGGGAGAACCTGGTCAGCTAAAAGCTAAACATGTTTTTGACATCTTTCCTATTTTCAGAGGGGCTTACAACACCTCAGTGGAGTTACATACCAACACACCAGCTAAGGGAAGGTGGTCTGTTACCATGTCTGAGTAATATGTAAAATGGTCTGTTACCACATGCTGTATATTCACAATGTACTCATTGCTTGCACATCTGCATGTCTTAAAAGCTACAGCTACTTGACTCTCAAGGCACTGCTGTGTGAAGTGGATAACCTAAGGTTATCTTCATCACAGCCTGGTGGCTTATCCTCCAAAATAACGGACTGTATCCTTCCAATAAATAAAGCAGGACATCATATGGGAGAATTAACACGGCTCAGGCAAAGAGATTTTCAGAGAACATGCCGTCTGTGAGTAGTGCAAGGGAACAGGGAGGAGGAGATGATGCAAAACCTGCACTGGATGAAGAGCGAGATGAAAGCTCAGGAAGACTCTCCCTCACGGTGCTGGTACCTGCAGGCCCAGCCCTAACTCAAACCACGTGTTACCATCTTTAACTTCTCTCCTGTCTGGGGAACTTCTGAAGCCTGAGATATACAGTAGCTGTCCTTTGCCACTTCCAAGTCCACAATACACTTATTAGTGCTGAGCCAGATGGAGAGAAATATGCAGAAAACCGGAGCGGTACTTGCTGGAATCCTTCTCAATTCATTGCTGCATGCATTTCATTTCCTGTCTCCTTGTTTTCAGCCTGTCCTTGGTTATGTTTGTGAGAAACCCGAGATGGTTACATGTGTTGTGGCCTCCAAGTCTCTTAAAAACATGGAATAATTATCATAACTTCTATATCTTTTTTTTTTTTCCTTTCTAAATAAATCTCCAAAGAAATGTTTCACCTTCTCAGTTCTCAAGCCTAAGACTTTTTTTTTTTTTTTTTTTTTTTTTCTTCTTTTCAGGGAAATATGAGAACAGACATTCAGGAATGGGGAGCATGCTTCATACATGATTATAAAATCTGATTTGTTATGAAAAACAGATGTTATTCAATAGCATAAAAGTGTATATGAATATAATACTTGAATAACATACACTGCACAGTCCTTGAAGGAACACTTTTTATAACCTAGATACGTTTGGACATGGACAAACTCCAAGATCCACAGATTGAGTTTCTGTTTGTCTCTGTACACACATACCATAAGGGCATGCTCATTAATACCTGCTCCCAAATACACATATGAAGCATACATCTAATGAACGAATATCTCTGTATTGGTAGACTGACCATGAGGAATGTGCCAGCATGTTCCACACATGGAATTCCTTTCATGACATCTATTCTATTTTTTTTTTTTTTTTTTTGTGGAAGGTCTACAGACACTTGTGCAAAATTAAAGACATACCTCAAGAAAGCATCTCAGCTGAAACAATCTAAATTAAATTGAAAATCAACTTGACCCAAGATAACTATTTCCCAAAGGCTGCATTTTAGTGAGCATGTGTGTGAGAGAGAGCTTATATTCACTTATTTCTTCACTGACTTGAAACAGTTACATGCAAGATCCGAAACCCATTCTGCAATTTTACTTCTGTATCAGTGGCACCCTGAAAATGAAATCTTGCCTGGCATTCCCACTTACTCTAAGAGCCTTCACAGAACTACTTTGATAAAAGTTTTGTTACATATAAAAAGAGATGTAACACTAAAATACGAGCACGCAAAAATATCTATCACTTGGAATGCCTTTCTTATTGTGATCTAAGCTGTGAGAAGGCTTTAGGAATTTGCATCTTATCCTTAGAGATGTCTGAAATTGTCTCTGCTGTTTCTTGTACAGTGCTGAGCACACCATCAGCTTTAATCTTTAATCTCTTCTTCCTCTCTCCTCCCCCACAGAGAATCAAATCCTAGCATCTATACACAGATAAAACTCCTGGGCCCAGTAAAGTTTGGCTCTAGGTTCTGCAATAAAGACAGAAAGATTTATTGCCAGGAATGCATTGTACCAAAACAAAATATCAAGTTGTCTAAATCGGTAGCACGTCCCCAAACTCTGCCCAAATGAAACAACAAGAAAAGCAGAGCGCGCCCAACGTGGCATGACTGATGGAAAGATGGGCATTCGGGGACAGGCTGAACGCAGACAACCTCCAGGTTATACTGAGCACATGAGCTGATCAGCCCTCCCACTTCATCTCACCTCCCTGTGAATATGTAGGCGATTAAACACTTCAAAAGACAAAACAACAAAGCTAAACAAGCAAAACCACCCTTTCTAATTCTTCTTCCATCTGCCAAGTCACACAAAGTAAGAAGAGGACAGAAGAGACCAACTTTAAGGATTTCAAACGCACACCACCTGCCTACCTTACGGAAATGCTCTGCGTAATTATGTACCTTTTGGCTGAAAGAATAATGGTTATCAGTGCTGCTGTGGGGAGGAGAGCTTGTGGGCAGCGCATACGTGTATTGTAGATATTTACAAAGCCACTAGGAGGCTGCAATAAATTTACCTTGTAGTATGCATTATGTTTTTTCAATAAACACTTAAAAATACTACTACCTTCAATTTAATCTCGCTCTTAGTTTTCTAAACTCCCGCTTTTCTGTATAGCTATACGTCTAATTTTGACTGTCAAAAGTATATAGACATGTTGCAAATAACGTACATCTATATAAACAGGTATGTTTAAGGAAAATAATGGCTATTATTTCGATAGTATGCATGTGTATATGTAAAAACATTCTGCAAAATAATACACGGGTATATATGCCATAGCTGTTACTCTGTGATCCTATACGAGAACAGGATTTGCCTGGATAAAAATAATAAAAAATTAAAATAACGTGCTGGTACAGTTGTAAATATGTACTGGCACACCATATATACTCACTAAGCATAAAATGCAGTTCAATACGAACATACAAATATAACTTCAGCTTCCGGTGTATTTGCATATTACACAGCGGTTATGTGCCACGTTACACAACTGTTACACGCACACACCTTTCATACACGTACCTCACTCCACATTCCTCAACACTTCTGCAACTTCCATTTTCAAACACTGATTTTATTTTTATCTCCATAAGCCAGCTTGCAAATGCTATTTTTTCAAACCTGAGGCTTGAGAGCAATGCTCTAAGACAGGGATGTGACAGTGCCCAAACTCTGCAAGCACCACGTAGCCTCGGAGGAGCGTTCGGGGGCATCTGTGCCCGTCTCCCTGGGGTTTGGCTCTTGATTGTTTACTCAGCTGCCAGAAGATGGTCTAAAGCCCTGGGGAGACCAAAACCTGTTTGGGCCGTTGACATTGAGTATCCTTGGTGCAGGAAGTCAGGACCCTAAAGGTATCCATCATTACTCCTGCCTGAAGGCAGGCTGGAGCCAAGGAACTTGCCTGAGAAGCTAGTAAAATTTTAATGCACTCTGTAGTGCGGTCATGTCATACTCAGTTATGGCAAATAATCCCAGATGCCTGCAGAGGTAAAATGGAGCTGTAATGTGCTTGCCTCCTAACCCGAGCTGACAGCAATGATGTACGACTACCATTAGCGGAAAATATCACTTCAACTAACCCATGATCCAGCTCCGCTAAGGGTCACATTATCCATGAGGAACAAATTACACTCCCAAAGTAAATACAAATTTTCTACACGAAATGGGTACAAAAAAAAAAGGGGGGGGGGGGGAGCCGGCTGAGGAAGGGGGAGAGGGTAGGGGGAGTGATACGTTACCTATGACAACATGCTGCCGCGTGACACAGATGATAAAGGACAGGACAAATCACGGGCTGAAGGCGCGGTGGCACAGCCAGCCCAGGGAGCACGTACCCATGCCTGTAAACACCGTGTTCGCTCCCCTTAGCGGCAAGCACATAATCTTTTACAACGAACATGCTTGGCTCCGGTTTTATTACCACTCTAGCTGTAGGGACCCTCTATGTGGCACATCAAATGAATAAAAAGGATCCTTATCTTTTCTCCTAATGGGCCTTAAACAGTAAGAAATACTTCATGATTGCCTGAGCGTTGCTAGCATATAAAGTCTGGGTGATCTTTCACCCTCGGGGCAAGTTTAAGGTGCCGCTTTTTCCAGAGCTAAAAAGACAACACCTGTGCAAATATGCAGTATAAATCTCACTGATGGGAAACATCCTGGCTTCGCAGCAACTGTTATAAGAATAATACTGAGAAACTATTTCTCTAATCCTATCCGTAGCCAAAATAAATACACGGCAAACAGTAAGATATCAGTATCCCATGACCTGAAGTGATTGCTTAGAATTGGGTTCTCAGCCACCGTTTCCCCACGGAGCCTTATTTGCTAAACATGTTGGTACCCACCATCTGAGGAGCTTTTCCAAGTATTCAGCTCCCTCTCGTTATTGTAAATAATCCTTTCACCCTTTCAGGAGCAGCGTGGCGGTGCTCAGTGCAAGATGACTGAATGGCAGGGTGACCGCTCAGCCCCTGTCCCCAGCTGAAACCGTCCCCACAAAACCTCACCTGACCCCAGGGGGCTGCTCAGGAGGTCCCACCTCCTGCCTTCCTGGAGCTCCCACCTGCCTGAAGCCCTGGAACATCTCCTGCCACCCGAGGCTACACACGTACCTCTCAGACTGTCTTGCTAGACTGGAGATGACACACGTCACATTTTGAGATTTTCCTCTAGAAACCACCCCAGTTACTAAACGCTGCATCTAGAGCTGAAGAGTGTAGAGAAAGGAATGAGGAAATGCACTCCGACGATATGCCCTTCTTTTGGTAGCGCAATAAATGCTGAGACTTCCCTCTATGACCAGAGTTATCCAGAGCGGGACAATTATAATTTATTATTTTTACTCCAGCAGTAAACTAAAAAAGCAAACTAAAATCATCCTTGGCTGAGTTTACAGACAGTAAGAAGAGTACAGATATCACGTATAGTCACAAGAAACAGAGCTGGTTGCCAGCTACCTATCTGCCACAGCTCTGGTCCCATCCTGGTGGACACTTCTTTTTGAGAGGCTACCCACACTTCTCCTTCCCTCGGAGCAAGAGGAAAAAAACTCCGTCACAGTTTTGTTTCCAAGAATCCTACTAAACAAATCCCATGCTGAAGGAACTGCCCACATGAGAGTGAATTACACCCATTTACGCATGTAGATGGGTGTAATATTCAAGCAAAAAGCAATTTCATTACTGTGTAACCCACTTGTGATAGAGTTTCTATTTCCAGCAGCAGAACATACAGATGGCAGCCCTGTGCTATTTACCTTGGTCTTACATTTTTGAGCGTAGTTTACGGTGGGGTTGCTTTGGGTTCTTTTTTGGAAGACAGAAAGATTTGCTGTGCCCTGCACATGTTTGGGAGGGGAGGCGGGGGGCAGCACGGCGGGAAGCGATGCTCTGCTCGGCCAGCAGGACGCAGCCAAGCAGGACGCTCAGAGTGGAGGGCAGGGAGGAAACGGCTTTTCTGCCAAGTTTGTCAGCACCCACCTGTGTCTTTGTTCAGTGGGCCGAAGGGTAGGGCTTTCAGTAGGCCCAGCCCAAGTTCCTCTCATAATAAATATATCAGACTGCTTATAATTACCTAAACCAGGTGAGTTCGTAAAGCTGGGATTAAAAAATATGTGTTTTTTGAACTTAGCCAGAAGCACATTGGAAAGCAAACTACACGCCACACAAACACATAAAGACAAGTATGTGTGGATATTTAACCACCAACCACTGAAATCCAATTTACATATTAAACTGGGCAACATGCATCTGCCAAAACACTGCTCCAAAAACTCTCTCTAAAGCCTACATGCAGAACAGTGGTCCGGTACCTCTTCAGAAACACACAGAGGGCGCGTGTGTGTGCGCCTCTGTGTGTACAGAGATACACACAAAGAACCATCCTCTTTATCTCAACATACCAGAGTGATTTATATTTTCCATGCCATAGCCTTAGCTTTGCAGCTGTTTTATATGCAATCAAATGTATTAGCATTATCATTAGAAATATTCCGATGCAAGAAAACATCGTTCTTCCGATGACTTGCTCATCACTCGCGTGGTGCTTCCAGTAGCACTCGAGAGAAAAACAACCAGGCCTTACCCGCAGCCTGCTCCCACCAGCACAGGCTTCTCGAGGAAGCACAGCACCCACCCAGTCCGAATCCCCCCACCCAGCTGGGGTAGGCATTGTTATTCTTTCCCTATGACCATACCTGACTGTTTTGCACATTTAGCCACAAGTTCAACCAACTTCTTTCGTCCCTTAGCATCCTAGGCAAAGTCCACCTGGAACAAGGGCCATTTCAGCAGGCGCCCTCGGTGGTGCCTGGGCTGCAGCGGTGAAGAAAGCATTTTAACAGCATTCAGGAACATCATCAAGGGAGAATTGATTGGGTACCACTAAGATATACATGGAATTAAGTCATCAGCTGGAGCAATTTTTCAGTTGCACGTCCTATCAAAGTTGGATAAAATTCAAGCAAGAAGCTGGCCTTTTTTTCCTCTTGAATCAAGCAAAAGTAACAACCCTGAGTACACTGCAAAGCAGTTCCCAGTGATCAATGAAATATTTTCCTATGAAGAGAAAATCACTAAAGTGCCACAGATTGAGCCTTAATTTTAAAATCAGACTAATTAAATGGAGTGGTGAGAGAAAATGGTAGAGATGGTGAAGAAAAAAGGACCTTACTCAGTAACTCATCTTTAGCACTCGACTTCCTTATCAAAGCTGTTTGTATGGTGTTTTAGACCAAGACCTCATCTTATTTCCAGAAAACAGACTACATATTTGCAGTAATGTTTTTAATATTGCATTAATTACAACAGCTATAATTTCTTAAGATTGTCTCTAGAAATCAGAAGATAATACAGTTGCACTTGAATTTGTCAGCTGTGCGATAGCTTGCCCTAATTTTAGATTATCAGCTCTGGAGACCTGCTCAAAGAGTAAGACTGACAGACTTTTTAATGGAGAAAATCTGAGCTCCCCTGGGATCCATACTTTTTTTCAGATTCAGTAAGAAATCCCAGCGGCATTTGCTGAAAGGATCCCAGGATGGAAAATGACATCTCCCTAAGTATTAGTGCTTTACATTCTGATGCCAGTCCTCCAAATATACTCTCCCTCCACAGATGTACTTGCTATCTCCTCAGGATTTTTAGCAACAGGAGAGCAGAATGCATACTTCTGAATGCTCCAGTCCAGTACTGTGTGCCAAATTGGAATGAAGGAGCATGAATCTATATAAATAGATAAATTATCCATCCCAAACATGTCATTTAAAATTGAGATGCTGACACAGCCTTAGCTACAGTTCTGCTAAGCAGGGGCTGCATCATTTTTCAATTAAATATCCTTATTTCTTCTTCCAGAGAAACCTCTGGAGAAATGTCTCATTTGAGGGCAGACGCAGACAGCAAGTGACTCTGTCTGTCGGCTCCCAATTAAAGGCTAGGGAAGATGGATTGGAGGCACAGCCACCACCTAATAGAGATCAGATATCAACAATGATTTACACAGCCGGATAGATACATATTCAAGGGGGGAAAAAGAATACTAACAGCCTAAGAGACATTGCTTTTCCCTCTCTGTCACCACTCACTATTCATTTGCTCCCCAGCTTCCCAGGTCCTGCTCCTTCATGGATTCTCCTGCTTCACCGTGGCCCATCTAGTCGTGCTTGAACTGGGGTGTCTCCGAGCCACCTCCACCTGTCACACACCTCTCATCATACTGATCTGCCTTTTCTTTATTCAAAAGACACTGGCCTATCTTTCTGGTTTACAGGATTTATTAATTCTAGTAGAAATATTTTCAGTTTTTCCTACACCCTGTGTTGTGTTACCTATGCCTCTCGTAGGCGCGCTGAAGGATCAGTGTGGGTTTGTCCTCAGAAA
Source organism: Oxyura jamaicensis (assembly GCF_011077185.1). Taxonomy (NCBI): domain Eukaryota; kingdom Metazoa; phylum Chordata; class Aves; order Anseriformes; family Anatidae; genus Oxyura; species Oxyura jamaicensis. The sequence goes on from NC_048911.1 coordinate 1,654,680, forward strand.
TCTGAAAGAAGGCAAAATTATTTCCTTTCCCTATTTCTGAACAGTGTGTACCAAGTCCACCTGCAGCAACACACTGTATATTCCATGTTGAAGTCTGCAAGAGGTGGTCCTAAAGGAAAGTAGCTCCCAACATTTCAGGGAAAGACGATTCTGCAAGGAGGAAAGTGACTCCACAATCCTCAGAATACATTGACCTAGGACCAAGGTAGAGCAATCTGACAATTTGCTACTGGAACAGCTCCATAGTTGGAGACCAGTACCCTCATGATGATCTAAGACATTTGGGTCACGGATCTTAAAACTTCTAATCCTGCTGAGTATCCTCAGCTCCTGCACTCATTGATGAGAGCTGCGGATGCTGAGCACTATTTAAGAAACGATCAACCTCTCGCACAGAGGTTTGGCACTCTCACTTCTCCCAGTGCATTGTGCTCATAGGAATTTTTGGTCCTAAAAATGTTATTTTATTTAAAGCAGGGATTCAAAATCTTCCGGGTTCTATTGAAAGAGATCTAAAAGATCCTGCCTGTCTGAAGAAAAGAAGTTTCTACTTGTCAGTTAAACAAAGGAATAACGCACAGCCTCCTTTATAGTGTGTACTTTACCTGTCATCCAACAGCCCATTATCATGTCACGGCAGAGTGCACTTTTCTACAGGTCACTTTGTTTAAAATGACATGGATAATGCACATGTCAGCGAGCTGACAGTCCCGACCGTCCTTCAGAGATAAAAACCGCAAGACGAGCGCCTGTTCTTATCTGGGGTACATGCCTTGGTCTATCATCTAAGTCAGGCAGAACATGATTTCTCCAGAGAGCACTTTTTTCATTTCCTGATTTTAAGAAAATCAAATAAGCACCATTTGTCTTCATCTGAATATGCTTGACCTGCTCAAATGATGATGTCTCGCATTTTATAACAGGCTACATATGCTGAATTCAAATTAACAGCAGAACAAGGCCTTTAGATCTCTGCCTGGGCTGCCAGCACAGGCTGCGTACACGCACCGGGGTTAGCAGTCGTCTTTTAGAATTGGGGCTGAGCTATAAAACTCAAAGCTGGGTCTGGTGCTGGGATTTGAAAAGCACTAAATTATCAGGGATATTTGGATCTGCACTTAATCTCATTTCATTAGGGGCGAAGACAAAATACAGATCACAGAGATGAAATGCATGTCTGGATTTCAAATCCTGCCCAAGTACGGGGATATTCTGCGTGAGGTATGGTCTTGAGTATCTCTTGTATTGCCTTGCAGACACAACCCTCAACCCGCACACCACCACCATCCCCAAAGCTGCCGATTTGCCTTTCTATATGGGTGTGCTGTAAGAGAAAAATATTGTGAAACTGGCAGAGGTTGGCTCTGTGAATGCAGCAGTGGCAGGAAATTACACTTCTAGTTCTGGGTGCCATAAACACAGCAGCTGAGATTCAGTTTATCATCTTCTACTGCATAAGGAACATCCTGAAAATGAATAATCACTTCACAGGATGGAATGTAATGGTAATGCATTAAAAATTCATATCTAAAAGTGCAGGTTAATATTCTGTGCAAAAACCCAACAAAACCTCCCCTTTCTGTTGTCACACTGATTAACTCCAGTGATTAGTTCCCTTATGAAAGGGAAATCACTGCAGTTCAAAGTAAACAGTGGTTCTTTAACACAGTTAGCAAATTATTAAGAAACACAAGGAAAAAAAATCTACTTGGGAAATTACTGAAAGCTGAAGGGCAAAGCTTTGGCAATTGTATACAGAATAGTTTGAAAATTTCCTGGCCTTTTCCTACACAAATCCTGTACAGATCTGATTAAAACATGAAAGCTGATTTCTGTGTTCATTGTTTCCATGTGGATTCTACACCATATTTGTTCTTTTCTGTTGTATTAGCCACACGACAAAATGGTCATCTCTCTTCTTCTTGGCTTGACTTGAAGCTGGCTAACAGAACCACTCATGAAACTCATGAATTGTTTACAATTCAAAGATAGTATACAAATGATAGTTTTTGACATTACTTTACCCTCCCCAAGTTCTATCCCCTAATTTACCCAGTGAAAAAGGAGGAAAAAGTGATTATATTGTCAAAACATCCCTTAAGGCTCAACATACACATGAAAATCACAAAATCCAACCTGGAAATAATGAAGTTATACCAGTTTTTCTGAAATGATTATTTCACTTTTCCCAAAGAAGAAAGGCAGATGTTAGTCTGTTTACAGCATAAGAAATAAGACTCAAAAATGCATCAGTGTGAATACTATTTCTTCATTACTATTAGCCTTCCAAAAAAAAGTGTTAGAGACCAGTGCCTGGTTCTTTTTCAGCATAACTTTTTTCCATTTTCTGCTTAGAAACCCAGTTATTGTGATAACTATCAGCATGTTGTGTCACTTGATAAAATGCGCAGTTTCCAAACCTTGTTTCTAAATATATGTGTATATATATAATTATATATTTATATGCATGTTGACCTTAGCACTTCTATTTGAGCTTTAAGACCCTTGACTACAGAGAAGCAAAACAGGCAAGCATGTGGTTAAATAACTGTTGAAAAGTGCAAATGTGAAGGTTACAAACATATTCAGTCGCGTTATTAAACTGTTAGAACTTCCCAAGGGAAAATGTAGCCTTAGAAAGGGTCGGCAGTCAGACTGGTGTTCATAAACAACCCACACAAACCATGGCATCAATATGCTTGAAGATGAATTGTGTAGCCTCCAAAATATTCATTGGAATACTTTTTCCTTGGAGGTCTATTCCAAAATCAAATTAAAGGGAACAAAGGTGTTGCTTTGTAGAGAGTTGATTTGGATCAATCCAAAAAGAAACTTTGAATAAATAGCAAAATAATAAGTGAATCCAACAAATCCAACAAAATATTCTGCTCCCATACAGATTCCCTTTCCTACCTTTTCTTCTTGATCACTGTCGCTGTCACACTGAAACACAAAAACGAAAAAAGAACAGGTAAGAAAAATTTGCAATGGCAAAAAAAATGAAAGATTATAAACAAGGTGGCTGAAACTCTCAAGACCTATGGTGTTGCAACTGGTACCTATAGGAAATAACTCAGTTACTGTACAGGAGGAAATTTTTCTCCACACTGTTGTTGAATACCATTATTTGCATGTTTGAATTATGAAAAAACCACACTGAAAACAACAAAAGCCATTTGCAATGCCCTATGTTAGTTTAATTCACATGCATGGGAGTTGATGGTGCATGAACACACTTAGGCTCTACAATTGGATCAGGGAAGAAGAAAAACAGTATTAGAGGGCGGTTTGTCTTCTTTTGAAGGATGATATTGCTCATACTGCCTACCAGTAATTCGGTTTCAAAGGGTTCTTGGGTAGGGGGGCATAGGAATAGCTCAGGTCCACCCTTCTCAGAAGTGAAGCGTTTACAAGGCTGCCATTTTACTCCAGAGCTACTTAGAAGGCACACCCCTTGTCATTGCTCACAGGTGCTCCACTGAAGCATTCAGACAGCTCGCAGCAGAAGGAACGTGCCCAAGTAGGTGATTCACTGGGGCTCTCTGTAATTCAGAACTAGCCCCGGTAACATAGCCAGCACAATACCACAGGATGCCAAACACCAGTGGGTCTTGCTGATTATCAAGTGTTGTTGCTCAGTTTTTTTATCGCTTTTACTATTGTAGAAATGCAGCAGGACTAGGTGAACCAAGCTCCAACACTGACAAGCAACAGAAAGCCAAAGCATGCTTAGACTTGCCAGAAGTACAAAAGCTGTGCTGGAAGTAAGCCTGTAAGGCCCGTGCAACTCACGCCTAGCTGCTTCCCTCCTAGACACCGGAGATCTGATTCATCCCACCTAACTCTGGGTAGCTCCCAGGTGGTCACACTTGGCTCCCTCCGCAGCAGAAGAATAAGGGAAATACCTCCTCCTGTTTTTCAAACTCCAGGCTTAGAGTCTGGAGGACTGACCTGCCTCTGCCGGGCAAGGTTGAACTCACACCTCCGCGTGTCAGATGTTTCGAAGGGAAGTGTAAGATCACGAAAATGCAGGCCTGGGCTTTCTTAAGTCAAGGACCAGCAGACTGCATCATGTCCTTAGAGGAGTTAGTTAAGTTATGTGTTTGCATCTGTGAGTATTTTTGTAAGACAACCAAATTGCTGCGAAATTAGTTATACGTTGTGAATTCCAAAGGTTAACTATACAGCGGAATGTGAACAGCTACACCCACAAATACATGTTTGGTTTGTAAAAAGCATGTCTGCTTCTATATGTTCTTTAATCAAAACTTTTCTGTTTCACTGGCTTTTCCCTTGTCTTCATTGGTACCAGGGGGTGAAAAGGTGCTTTCTCCATACCAAAGAACTACATACTAACAAACTAAAGCTAAGAACTTCAATAGTTCTTTTTCATAGGTATTTTTCCACTAATTTTAAGTGAAGCAAAATATAGGTAAATATCACAGTCTCCTTCCAAATAATTTCAAATAGAAATGGAAGTGAAGTTTACTTAATATCTGAAAGGATTTATATAGCACTAGCTGCACGTAAATACATGAGATGGTGCATGACGATATGACAGAATTTTAACTCAAAATTTGAAACCCTCATACAGAGATCAAGTTTATGAAGGAGGGAGGGTACTTAACTGACAAAAGGAAAACTGCGCATTTCTGGGACAGTATGGTTTTTATATAAAGTACTCATGCCCTTACCCTGTAAATATTACACATTTTGACTTCAACATGACTACATTTACAAGATTTTGGTAAGAGTAAGCATAGGTAAGTATGCTTGCAAAGCAAAGGCTGACATTCGCAGATAAGCAAAAATACACAAGGATTTTCATCCATGAAAATCACAGCACATCACAAAGAATTCCCATTTACTACCTCTGTTTCACAGTTGCTGATAAAATTCAGCTTTGGGGCTAGAGCACTTCCTTCCACTGCTTGGTTACAGCCAGGAGCACCCAGTGGTTCTGGGGACCCTGCCCCAGCCGTGTGCTTCATATAACACACCGAGGTGACACATCTTAAGTATTTCAAAACAGGGAGCCCAGAACCAATAGCTCCATTTGCTCATGTCCTCTCCCCACCTTCCAGCCAACGTCCAGCAGAAGTCCTGATTGTTATGCCTGAATCCAAAAGGAGAAAGAAAGGGGGTCGAAAGTGGCCATATAAGCAAGCAGGAATGATTCCCTTCTCCCAGCAGGGTTGAGAGGGCTTCAGCATGCCATCAGCTCCTGCCGCTGGGGCTCGTGTGCATGTGTCCTGTGACACAGCTGCGGTCACAGCGCTTTGCAGCCACTCCTCTCCCCACCATTTTTTGTTGGGTTAAAGTAATCTCTCCATCGCTGTGGATCAAGTCTTTCCCAGTTCACAAGCTTGGAAAGAGCTCAGGGTTTTGTGTTTTCTGCAGTGTGGAGGTACTTGGGGAGAAGAATACTTGCCAGCAGTGACATCTGAATTTGCCAGTAAAACAGTTACCCGTATCTGAGTGAATCTGCAGAGAGAGCGCACAGAGCGACATCGGTGGGAAGTTATTTCCATCAAAGTGTTAAGCCTCCTGCTTTCCGACAGTCCAGTTCTAATTTCAAGGTCCGCTTAATTCCGCATCAAATAATTACTGCTATACCCAGAAGCACCTTGTCTCCAGAGTTAAGCATATGGCGAAGGACTGAGACCTACTGGTGTCCATTATGGAAGCAGCACGGATGCCAAGCCGATTAAAAATGCTCAGGCTCCCTTCACAACATGCCCAGTGACTGACAGCTTCGCGATTTGGCCAGTCACCGTGGCTGCCAAAAAAGCCTCTGCTGCGTGGAGGCCCACATGGCACTCCGAGAAAACAGTTCCATTCCCGGTATTAAATTCCCACACTGACCCGAGGACTTTGCTGTGAGCTCAGCAGGAGCGCTCCATCCAATTTACAGCTCCATCCTCCAGAGCCCTCAGTGCCAGCCTCTGGCAGAGACGAATGATGGTCAAACCCCTCCAGCTCATAAATTATGCAAAGGCAATAAATGCACTCAGCAAACAGCTCCTAACGTTTGCCTAGCCTGGCTCCAGATACACTTTGTAAAATGCCAGGAGTCCTGCATACACAAGGCATCTATTTCACTCATAAAGAGGTTTTGTTGGTGGGGCGCAAGGAAAGGAGACCCACAGTCCTGCAGTGCTGTCCGGTTCCCATAGCAGGATTTTATGGACAAGCTGCATGAAAGAAAAAAACGGAGAGACAGGAGGAAATGGCTTTTTCATGCGGTATATATATATGTGTGTGTTTTTGTGCGGGCATTCATGTGTGTGTTCTGCACAGCCACGTTATGTTGAATTTTCCCTGAAGATCACATACGTGGATTTCCTCTGCTTCATGGAAAAAAAATCTGACGATTTATGTGCAGGGGTAACTCCAAAAGTCTTGCAGAAGAAAAGAGGTTTGCTGCTGAGGCTAGAAACTGAATGAAAGCAATTGTACGTTCTTCCCATGCCGGAGGCTGGTTTGCTGTTTGGGCACTCTGGGCATTTCACTCGCACCCACATTTCCCAGTGGTCCTTACCCCGATGTGCTCATTTACATTCTTAGATGCATTTTCTTCCCCGAGGTGCTAACGCACAAGGTGCTTCCACCTCCTGCAGACTCGCTGCTAACCACTTCTGGAGAACAGGTCTCGGAAACCAGAGCTGACAACCGTGAAGTTGATTATTCAGAACTACCGGTCACTTCTGAAGACTTGAGCCTGCACTGCTTGCTACCTCAGTTGCTCCAGCATTCCCCTGCCTCCCAGGGCCATAGAAAAAAAAAAGTAAAATGATTTAAGTGCTTTGAGATTCTCAGCGCAAAAGCACAATGAAAATCTATACAATAGAAGCAAAAGAACCATGTTATCTCAGGCTCAGTTAAGCCTGCTACACAATCCCTTGTAGCTTGGTTACTATTTCTGTTACCTGACAGGTTTCACTGTATTAATAATCAATTCACCTTTCTTCTGTGAACAGCTTAGAGACAGCCTGGTTTTTTCTAAGGATTCAAACACGCCTATCAACACTTCCAGGAGGAAACCTCACCTAAGGATTTGCCATTACCAGACACAGAAGTGATGGCAATGGATGGCAAAGTGAGCCTGACCCTATGTCTACAGATACCAGATGACAATTCAGATGTCACTGATTTAACAATGGCAGATTAATGGAATAGCAGTAGACGTGTTTCTTCTCCGCAATCTTGTCCTTCAGAAGCAGTTCTGCTTTTCCAACATTTTTGAACTTCCATTGTTTTCCATAATGTGCAGTCAGCGCTTTCAGACGGTTCTTTAAAAGCTGTGCTTCCCACTGCGGATAGGTGATCTGCTCAGCGAGCTCCTCTGAAGGCAGCTTGCAGCGTGCTGCCTGGGAAGTCTCATGAAGCTGGAAGATGTTCCCAGGCGCAAGTCCCACTCCAATTTTCTGCACCAGGCATCCTGTTTTGGAATTAAGTGATGCAAATGTTTTGTACTGGCCTTCTACTTTGGGCTCAGTTTCAGTATTCTGTGCCTATTACAAAAAGATCAGTTTTCAGCCTTGTTTCAGGAGCCCATGGCTCTGTGCACACAGTGTCTGAATATTCTACAAATAACGGGGAATCCAAAACAGCATTTGGAGATGGCATGGCTTGATTTTTGGGGAACTGCCATTAGCTTCACTGTGAGTGATAACACAATGAATCAGGACAAGGAGCCTGCGGATGCATTTTATACCTGAACAAGCCGAAGCTTCTTTCTCTGATGCTCAGGCCCAAGGTGCCTCCTATCCCCTCACCGACCAGGGGCTGTGACAGGCTGCAGCCACCCAGGGCCAGGTTTGAAAATAACCCAGAGCCACACTGCCAAATGCTGGCTTACATTATCCAAAATCCAACCAACCGAGCTACTCTTAGCTCTCGTTTAGGCACTGTAATGAGAGCCAGATCAGCAAAACTGCTGAGCACCCACAGCTCTCATTTATGACCAAGTTTTCAGATGAACATGGCAAAAAATGCCGTGAGATCTTTTCAAAACACAGCCTGATGGGGCCCTCTGGGGAAGGAGCCTTTGAAATGGCTAGTTTATGCTTCTGAAAGTCTTATACTGGGCAGAAGGGACTCTTAACACTTTTCCCAAAGGATCTACAGCACTGCAAACCAAACCCAAAGCCTGGGACACACAAAGCTCGCTCATAACTAGCTCCACAGATTTTTATAGGACACATGGAAGCATTGTGGTTGCTCCTTTCTGTATAATCAGTAGCAAGAATAAGACCAGAGTGACAATGACCTGCTCAAAGTGGCCAGAGTTATCACTTAAACTGCTCAAATGCCTTTAACAACTAAAGTGTGCAGGCTACCAGCCACCACACCACTTGGCACACACGTGATAAGCGTTCAAGCTCTATTTCCAGTATTTCTGCAACTCGATGCTCAAGAAGCGCTAATCAGAATCAGTAACCAACAAACCTGCATTTTCGTACCTGTGCTGCAGTCAAAATTCAAATTATAGTTCCTAAAATAAGCCCAAGGTGAAGAGGGAACATAAAGCCTCATAAACAGTTTGCACCAGCAAAAACAAAAGCTCTTCGTTCTGCCCCAGATTAAACCTTCTAATTTACTGCTATCAGTCAAGGCTGTGAATGTGTCAGATGCACTCCTCGTCATCTGGAGTAAACACAACTGTAACTGCAGTCTGATAAACTGGGAAGTAGAAAAAGAACTCTCCAACTCCCTTTTAAGGCTTAATTATTGCTGTGTTTTGCAGAAGAAAAGGAAAACTGAGGATTGGGCTAAAGACCTCCCAGATCTGCCCCAGCTGGGGAAGCGTTAAGTTAACATGCACAGCACATCTCCCACAGCACCCGCAGAATGAGACTGATCCCAACGCCACATTTCAAAAATCAGACACCTTATGAGGTTACAGCTACAATCTGAGCCCATTTAAATAGCTTGAGAGAGTCTGGCCCGAATCAAGCTGAGTAAAGGTCTGTGCCACCTCACCAGCCCATTCAGGCTGAAGCAACACCATGGATTTCTATGTACCTTGCTGATTGAACACATTCTTGTGCAAAAAGTGGCAATCATTGAATGTATCATGTACAATGACATTGAGGAGGGCATTGTTCTCTATTCTGCTCAATGGACTTTGCTGGAACAGCTATTTCATATCTTGAATCCATTTATCATTGCCACCAAAGCAGTCAGCACTGCTGAAACGCCAGCACTGAACAAAGTGATTCTGCTCATCTGTCTGCTGAAAAGAAATCTGAAGAAAATGAGGGAAAACCCAGACCTCAGCCATGTTCACACTGACATTTACAATATTCTTGTCCATCTATCCGCCAATGACAAACTGACAGCCCCGGAAAGGGCAAAGATGATATTTTAGCTATACAATTAGACCTTTGCTTCCAAGAAAAAAAGGAGAAAAAAACATCTCCTAGATGAAAGGAGACACAGCCAGGGAATAAATGGGCAATTTTCTAATTGATGAAATAGAGACAGGCAGAGTCACAAAGAAACTAAGAGCAAGAATTTCACTTTTTTCTTTCCTATCTCTGACTTCGCCTGCAAGTAGCATTCAGCATGGAGCTCCTTGCCAAGGAATCTTACATATAGCATCTCACAAATTGGTTAACATCACAGTCTGCTTAGCAATTCTTCACCATTATCCACAGTGATTCAGTGTAGGGTATGACTCTGAAACAGAGATGGTCTGAGAAGTTTCAGGCCTGGTTTCTCAAAAGCTGAAATTATGGATTATTCATGTAAAAGTCCCATTTTACACAAATTACCTTAGTCTGGACAAAAGATTGTAATGTTGACCTCTAATCTGAATCCCATTTTATTCAACTACTTCACTTCAGGCGAAATGTATCAGTCTTGGACATTTGAAGTTATCTTTGCCCCTTACAGGAATAATATTCAGAACTTGGAACCACTTTCAGCTACATGTCTTTTTAATTCCTCCCACCCAAGACTTGTATGATTGTTTTCCATTGCAAAACAACACAATTAGTGGCTCCTTCTAGCTCTACCATCAACAAAATATGGTTTGAAGAGAAAGGAGAATTACATTTTGAATGTTAACAGGAATACATTACTAGCCATGATAAAGGTGATCCACATACGTTTATATATTTATATAAAACACATATATGACCTTGGGTGGTACATGTGTTCTTGGCAGACCGCGGTGAGCTTATTTGCAAAGGGGGATTTCACTCCAGAAAGAGAGCAAAAACATGAGTCCTACTTTGAGGTTTGACTCTCTTGTTTCAATCCCTGTATTCCCAGGTTATCCCTTGAAGGGGAAGGCCAGCAGCGATCTGAGCAGGGGAGAGGAAGGAAGGCTTTCTGTGCCTGGCGCAGGAGCGCAGAGCTGTCCTGAGAGCTGCCAGGGACAGAGCTGCAGTGTTGTGTCCTGGCCGGCTGTGTGGGGCTCGGTTTCCCCAAGCAGGAAGATGCCCCTGGCATCTGCAAGCACCTCCAGGCACAGCCCCAGAGAAGATGAAGGGAAAGCAGCCCTTTAAGAAACAAATTTTCCTCTGCTCCCCTGGAACTGAGCTGAGTCTGGTAAATTATTGCAGATCTCAGAAAAGTGCAACTTCTTTCCCCGGTTATCACTCCCGATGGCTTCCTTATGGTGTCATTGCTCAATGATCCCACAAATGCTTAAGGCCCAGTCCAGCTATCCCCAAAGTACGGGACAATGCTCCCACCAATATCACTGGCAGATAAAATGGGCTTTCCAGCCGCAGCATTAGAAAGCTAACGATGCCGGGAGTTACTTGGCTCAGCATCTTCAGAAAGTGGCTGTGCAAGTCAGGCATCCAAATTCCACTAGACCAACGGGGTATCAAGCTGCTACCTGCCCCAGACACAACCCAATTCTAAATTTACCAAGTCTTTCTGTTCTGCAACAGAAGGATGAACGCCCTGCCTCAGTCCCTCAATACACTATATGAAAAAAATAACTACATGCCTTTTCCTCTGGGGTTCTGAATGCAGATTTGCAACTTTCTTACCTGCCTTTCTACCTGTACACAATTTGCAGTACGTAAAGTCATTCTCAGCATCTTCTCAAGTGATCAGGACTTTGTCAGGGCTCAAAAAATTAAGAATAGTAAATAATAATAAAAATGTGCATTTATACTGGTGAACTGAGTCAATAGCAAATAATTAAACTAATCAGTGTTTAATGAAGTCAGTGCCTAATAGTGCATTAGCCAGTGTCCCTGTGTAAGTAAAGATTCCTGTTTTTATACCTCCTGGTCTTAGCTCAAGAGTTCAGTTTGGAATTTGAGTCCTCCAGGTACTTACAGGCTAATGAAATCAAAATATCCTGATGGACAAGAAGCAAAGCATGTTACGGGTTAAAATAATACAAGAATCTATTTTTTCCACTGTGTTGTGATCCATAAAAATCACCCTGAGCCTTTCCTCTTTCTTCTCTGCCTGTGAAGCCAATTGCTTTGATTGCAGTGATATGAGCTTGCTGAAATGACTTGCCCTTGCTTGTGAAGCAAATGGAACATGCTAATAGAACTTATCGCATTACCCGATGCAAAAGTGCCATAGCTCATTACTTTAAGATAAAAGGATATCATTGCAGACGGGAAGCAGAATTGACTTTCTGAGGCCCGACTTGATGATGATTTAATCAACTGCTCTCTTTCACTTCTCATCTCTGCGCCTGTCGGTTTCACAGGTGCTGTTAAATGAGACACTCAGAAAGTGAGCGGAGGGAAAGAAATTGCTGTCATTACTTTTCAAGAAAGGAGGTATGCAAATTTTCGACAGAAAGATTGCGTTCATAATGGGCCTGGTAAAATACAAGGATCATGCTTGACAGGTGAGGGCAAGTCATTTGTACGTCCTTAAAGTGAAGCAACCATCCTCATTTAGAAATTGTGCTCGATAAGAGAAGCTACAAATGAAAACCATGCAATGGCTGAGAAGCAGCAAGCAAACCTTTGAAGGCTTTGCTACTCCAGATCTGCCTTCAGCAGGTGCCTGGCGTGCCTTCACACATGTCTGTTCCTAACTGCCAGATGGCCAAAGTTTGACCTCAGTTTCTCACAGAGAACTCCTCTTGCATTTTTTTTATTATTTTTTTTTTTTTTACTGTCAGCTTTATATTTGCAGTCCAGGGCCTGAGAGTTTCTTCCTTTCTTCATCATCACTGCCAGAAATAGAAATTACAAGAAAAAAACTAAGTGAGGGTTGAGTTAACTTTGAAAATCAGCTTTGAAAATCAATCAGTTGGAGGTGAAATTTGTTTTCTTCTGCATGCAACAGAGTATTGCAGATCTTGGATGGTCCAGAATTTATGGTTCATATGCCAAGTAAAAAGCAAAGAGAATAATCCACAAAAAGGGTTGTGGCAGAAAGCAAAGAGGATGAAAAAATGCTTTTCCTGGGCCCAAAAGGAACCTGGAGTCCTGTGTGATTGCAACACCAGAGGGAAGGAACAAAGAGAGTAGTTTAACACCCCATTGACCTAATGAAAAACCTCTGATATTCCAAAATTAGAAGTTAAAAAAAGGACTATAATAGAGATGATGAATTATGTACAGGTTAAAAACACTCTATAGATGGCCATTGAGCTGTTTGGATCATTTTAAATGGGGAAATGAGAACTACCAGGCTCTTATTGGTCTCAATCATGTTTTCAATCAGAGCCTGATAGCCCCCCACAATGAGCAGGTTCCTTGGGGACTGCACTGTATGCAAGTTATGGACGCAGCAGTTAAGTTATAAAAATGCTGACATTCCACCTCAGATAACAGCGTAAGATTTACAAAGAATTAATGCCATGGATACTTGGAATTAAGTAAGAAAACAGCTAGGAAATACTGCCACAAAGGAAGCTTGATACAATGGAAAAGGATTAAAATAAAAGCACCCACCATATTAATTCTACACATACCTGCATTTTAAGAGTTGTAAATATTCTTTCTCAAAATACCCAGTTCATTTGATTCAAATGCTCCTAGTTATTTTCATGAAATAAAATCTTATTAATCTTATTAAATCTTAGTTGGTCTTTTGCCTATGTGTTGGGTTCTTAACCCCCTCCACATCTCCGTAAAGGGTAGCAAGCCCATAATGCTCTATAGATCTGCCTCATCTCTTCCCAGAAACACTTCATTGTAGGTTGAAAAGCAACATGATTCGGGAGAGAGCTTTGTGCTAGGACAGAAGATCTACCTGTGACACTGGCTATGCATCACCTCAGGCATGTCACTTGTCTCTTCTTCTGTTACCCTTCTATTTTTCATCTATTTTGGCTATTAAATGGTACATTTTAGCATTTGGGCAGTTTTCACTATATATGTTTATGAAGTAAAGCATAATAGGGCATTTTTCTTCAAGAATTTTGGTCCTAGTAAATAGAACAGACAAAGAAAAAAGCACCAAGACTTGGATCAGGCCCTAGGCACATCATGCCTATTTTCAATATAAACCTCACCTTTCACCAACTAAACTGTGTGACCTACAGCAAATTACATTGTTTCAACAGAAAATTATTTCTATTTTAAATTACAGAAGTATGCACAAAGAAGCAGCAATGACGTATCAATAACATGACAACAGGAGTTGTCATCCTCTACAGGCTGCAGCAACTCCAACACAAAATGGCTGCTGAAACACACATGAAGAGAGATGCAATTGGTGTGTATGACAAATCAGAAATAATATCTGAAACTAAAAATAATAAAGAAAAAGCTGTCTCTTCTCTTCTTTCCCAAGCAAGAATAATTGTCTCGCTTTTCAGCTCTGTATCTTTACTCTAGGCTAAGTAATTTAAAGTGAATTGTATAAATAATAAATAATAATAATAATAATAATTCCCCAAACAACCCAAAACAATTGATCCTTAGGGATAAGACCTCAACAGTTGAGCTATAAACCTTCGAACATTGGATTTTAATGGATACTAAAAAACTCTTAACTAAGCCATATAAATATAACCTGAAACAAAATGATTTGTGTTGTAAGCTGTTTGCAAACTCCCATAAATGTTCCTCATTGTCATAATGCCAGAAAAATAACTCAAACTGTGTACTCAGCCCTGTAAACTGGCTTCTATGTTGTGGTTTCATTCTCTTTTTCACTCTCTGTTTTATAATTCATTACTCACGTGGTTGTTATATATTGTTACTATTATTTATTGCTGCCTTTTTCATTTTTGCACAATTTATAAATTGTCTGTGCTAGACCTGAGGGAAAACAAGGATTATTCTACATCTACTGCAAGTAAATATAAATTGTAAAGACAATGGCACACTTTGGCCTGCCTGCCTCAAATTTCCTGTTTTGACATACTGTATGCTGTAATTTGGAATCTGTACTCTCTTATTAGAAAATGAATGCATTATGGTTTGTTGTTTTTTTTTTCTGTATTTTTTTTTTCTGAATGCTACAATTATAATAATTGAATTTAAAACAGGAGTTGCATTTCTGCATTTAGAGGTAAGCATAATTGTACAATCGTACATTTAGCAGATGGACTCAATCCTTTGTTATTCCTAGAGAGGCTGGGAGAAGGTGCGAGTATCAACAGGCGGGTGAGATGCTACCCAGCAGAACACCCACTGCTGGGGATCCTCCTCCACTAATGAACAGGTAGAAGCGGTACCTTGGCATGCCCAAATGGCCCATGTAGGAATGCACTACTTCTCTCTTCCTCTCTCTTCCTCAGGACCTCTTGTAACCAGTCCTAAAGCCAGGTGGGCCTCCTCTCTTCTGAGAAATGTCTCCCCACTGTTCTGACTGCTGTCTGCAGCGCCCTGGTGTAAGGAAGCGGGGACTCACAGTGCTCAACCAGGTGGCTGCGCTCAGAGCAGAACAACGGGAGCTTCAGAGAGGCCCCAGTCTCTGTTGGAGGAACATTCCCAAGTATAAATATTCACCACGGAAAGCCAGGCCCTCCATTTACCACCAATGCACTTCTAGCAGGGGTATATGAAGGGTGTGTGTTTGTTTTTCTCACTGCTGCATTAACCCACCACCAGAGTAAGGTGATAAAAACTCCTGTATCATAAATGATATCGCAGACTCCATGACTGTTATCAGCAGTGGCAAATTACCTCGCACAGCCAAGGCAAGGTATTGCTTTGAATAGCTGGCTTTTAGCACAGTGTTCAGAAAAATTATCCTTGTCCAGGCGAGTCTTGGAAAATGCAGGAGTTTTGCCAGCAACAACTGTGTTTAAGCACGGCTGTAGCTAACCCAGCGCTGAGTGTCGCGAAGGCTGGCTCTATGTGCCTTTTTCAGCTGCGACGGGACTGAGACTTCACACTGTTAGAAATCATCTCTTCCAAAGGGAAACCCCACGGAAGGGCCGGGAGACATCCTGAATGTGAAACACGGGATTTGACATCAAACCTTCTGTCAAGAAGGCAGGGAGACACTGAAATAGCAGGGGATGCATCTTGCAAAGCAAGACCGCTTGGGAATCTGGGGAGCCATTCATGGGAGGCCTACAAGATGTCACACCTCAGATCTTCGTGGTCACCTCTGTCCCACAGGTAGAAAACCCCTCTAGATTCTTCTCACTCATTTTCTGTCTGCATGGTCCCAGCAAACCACCTGCAGCCTTGTACAATGTCCATAAAGGAATTATCAACTGCTCGGTCTGTGCTGTGGTTTTGAGACAGATTACATAAAGCATGGAAACTCATTGCTCTCTCCAGAGATGCTCTCTATGAATACAGAGCCTGGAAATTTCACAAGGGATTTTTTATACAGGTAGAGACTCCCTCTATTCTATAGACTGTAGATGCCAAACTGCTGGAAATTCAGTTCTGAGCTCTTCTGAAAATTTAGAAGGAGGAAGGCTCTGAGATTTCAGACATGCCCTCTTCACAAAAACCTCTGTAGGCTATATCTATAAAAGGAACTGAAAAACAAGATGCAAAGGGTAGAAGCTAGCTTAGTGTAGATTGGTGTATATTTTAAAAATATAAAAAATAATTTAGAACTACAATATTCACTTTAAAATAGGGCAGGTTATCCCTAACTGGAAAAAAAAATGAAAAATGAAAACCTTGCCTAAATTCCGTGCCCTAGTTCAGTCAGAGTTACTGTACTCAAGGCAGTACAATTAATTAGTGGAGATCATATAGCCTGTGCTATACAGGAGGTCATAGCAGACCATACCCTCATTGCCTTAAATGATGTGAATTTATAAATCCCTGAACATCCACATCTCTCCACTCTTACTTCTACGGCTAGCTTGTTAGTGCTTTGGACCTTATTGTTACCCAACAATTCAGGCCAGCTCCGTTCAGCACAAACATTCCCTTCCACGATGTGCAAATTCTCAAGTGGACGACCCCTGAACTTACCCTGCTAGGAGGGTTTCTCCCTGCCCAGCAACAGAGGGGTCCTGCCAGCTTTTACACCAAATCTGTTGTTGATGTTGCGTGCATTGAGTTTCATTCTTGTTCAAAAGACTCATTTTTATCACACTGCAGGAGTAGCACCTCTTCATGGACCAATTCGGCTTTGCTGTTAAGTTCGACTACCATTTTGAGTAATCAATAAAAAAGTCTGCTACAAGAGGACACTGATTTACAAATATAGGGGAAAAAAATAAAATGATGCAAAGCCATTGGTATGGATGTGAAAGACTGTTGGGAAGGGGAAAATGAAAAGTCTATGAGAAGAATCTGAACAACCAATTTAATCTTGGAGGAAAATTCAGCAGGGTTATCCTGTGTGGCAGCTATCATTAAAAGATGCAGGAGAGATCTACAGGAAATTCAATATGAAATCTAAAATGTACACCAACAGGATCCTTCAGAGAAAGTGAGAGGGAGGGAAACAGCAGTTTCTCATAAAGCATTACAGAAATCAGCCCCACATCTTTCCTCTGAGCTCCTAAGAATAATTATTAATATGTAAGGGAGAAACGTTAGTAGATACACTCTGAATAGAGGAATACTTCGATGCATGCATCAGATTTACCAAGGACTCTCCTCCCCTCCATACTCAACAGAAGAGAGTTCAAGAGCGCATGTTTTCTTCCCACCCTACATGCTTACAGCAACGTCCATTGTTTCTTGTCAACACATGCAAGCCTAGTTTAATTTGGGCTCTCGCTGTTCCTGCTGAATGAGGGGGTTTGTTGGTATTTCACCAGGAAGAAAACGGAGGCAGTTAACCTTTTCTCCTAACAAAGTGCTGGAAAACAGCAGATCCAGTACATGTCACAGTAGCACAAGGCTAAATTTTATAATGGCACGGGAATAAAGAAACAGAAGACAACTCCCATCTTTTGTCTAACAAAACTGGATCCATGCTGCAGCAAAACTGAGCTTCAGCCACCCAACGGCAATACATGCACGACATTCATGGCTGGAATGAACTGCATGGGACTCTATGCATTTACCAACACCAAAGACAATGACCCATTTTAATTAAACAGATGAGCAAGAAGCAAAGGAAACCACTTCGCTTTACAGAAGACGACATGTTCCCTTCCCCTCCCATGGGGGCTGGCTTTGGTACCTCATTCATGTTGACCACGTGGTCACATCCCAGAGACATCTGCTCAACGCTGGCTGTACGGGGCCATGCAAGCATATTTCTGAGCTGTAGGTTCTTTTATTATTTGCACTTCTGCTTTTAGTAGGAAGAAAAAAAATGGTCATTGTGATGCTTCTGGGCAAACTCTGCATACTTGGAAAAATGAGCAAATGTAGCCAAGAGAGAGCGTGTCAACAACGCTCCCTGAACTGCCGGGGACATTGCACTCGTACGCCCCGCACACAGGCGTCTTCCTTCCCGAAGCCTCGTCTCCCCCTAAGACCTCAAAGGGTTAAGCCTGCAAATTGCCTTGCTGCGCTTCTGGGACAGCATGAAGGATGGCTGCCATTGCCACGGTCAGATATGACAGCGCCAATTTGATGTGCTGCCATCAAGGGCCTTCTAAGAGCCGAGCGCCCTGATGGTTTTGTGATGCGAACAGTCGCATCGCAAAATGGTTTTCCTCTCCCGCTGCCTCTGCTTCCATCTGCTGCTGGGCCGAGGCACAGCCGGCTGCCTGCCTGTCACAGCATGTATTAAAATTAGCTGGGGAGGAGGCACTCAGTTGTGCTAATTACATTTTAATCATTGGAAATGTGTTGGCAAATCAAGCCTTGATTGCCATCTCGGAGTCTGTCTCCTCCAGCAGAGTGAAGGGGCTGTCTGCATTAGCCGGGGCCTGCTGGGCCCAGTTCTCTCACAGAAGATAGAATATGGTGCCTGCTGGCCCACCACTGAGACTGCTTTGGCACATTATTAAAAAGCCACAAGGCTTGTTTCAAATCATCACTGTGTGAGCTCTGCTCATTCGCACATCCCTGGGTATTCCAGCCACTTGGTACTTTTAACTATATCTTTAGTTTACCTTGTGGGCTAAAAAACAATTTTGCATGCGTGGGTGGAGGAAGCCGGAGCTTTTTTGCAGCTCGTCGGGCTGGGAACGGAGCCGGTTGTCAAAACGCC
Source organism: Oxyura jamaicensis (assembly GCF_011077185.1). NCBI lineage: Eukaryota > Metazoa > Chordata > Aves > Anseriformes > Anatidae > Oxyura > Oxyura jamaicensis. The sequence goes on from NC_048911.1 coordinate 1,673,166, forward strand.
TTCCTTGTCAGCTGCAGTGCTGCACTGAATGGCATCCTAAAATAACTGGAACTCGCGCAGCCCCCACTTTATCATGGGAAGGTTCGGTACAAGCCCGGCTTGGTCAGGGCCATGAGAGGTGGAGAAGTCCCTTCCTGTTTCTCATTTAACATGTCAAAGGGAACTGAGTCGTCGATTACTCTCAGGCCAGCCAAGCTTGTAAATCAAGCTTGGAGAGAAGCATAAAAAGCAATGAGGGTCCTCTTTGTTCCTCGGACTAAACGCTCACATGCAGGTCCTAAAATCAGCACGCTGGATGCAAATCAAAAGGATGAATTTTCCAGCCCTTTTCCCAGCCACATTTGAATTTTTATTTTTTTCTTTAGCAATACAGGAAAGCTTCCAGAGCAAGCAACCTGAACCAGAAGCAAGAAGAGCCAGGATCTCTCAAATGTCAGACCATGTGCAGGCTAAACTAACCCAGCAGCATCTACCACCTGCGACCCCCCTCCCAAAATAAACAGAAACTACACTATGAATATTTTGAAGCCTGAAAAATTCAACCTCAGATCTCCCTTTTATAGCATGTAAATACTACCCGCAGCTGAATCTTGTCAACACACAAACTAGTCCCATTGCCTTACAGGCAGCAGCAGAACTGGCCTCCTCCTAGGCTGGATTTTCAAGAGTGGCAGGGCCAGGCTTGCAAGGGTTCATCACTTCACCATGCCAAGAGTCTGAACGGCTTGGTGCACTGTTGGACCTAACCAAGTGCCAGATTCCCCAAGTGCTCAGCAGCCAGCAATGCCTATTGTCGCTCTTGAGTTAAAAGTTCTAAAATACCTCACTAGACTAAACACTTCTGGCAGCCTGAAGGGTTCGATGACTCAAATGAGAGGTAAGCACTAAAGCTGTAGACTTCAGCCTTGCTTCCTCCCTTGCTGGTGAAGGTGAGGGCAAAATGCAGCCACCGAGGGAAGCGTGCAGAGATTTCTGCAGTGGTATTTCTCTGCTCCTCCACACGTGGCGGCAGCAACAGCAAAGATGGAATGCGAGTGGAAAATCAAGCACACGACGTCTATGCAGCAGCTTCCGACCCCTCCTGAAATCCCTGTAATATTCCCCTTATTAGTATGTGCGAGTGGATTTTTAGTTGTTCATTTATGACACCTCACAAGGCCATACACAGGCATGATCAAGTTATCAAGGCTTGAGTACCCAATACATTTGTTCAGAACAAAAGCTATTTTTACAGCCCCTGAGAGGAGGCAGACTTTGGAGGTTTCTTCCTTCTTATACAATTATGTTGCCATTGAAGGTAATGTTTTCATGACTATCATATAATGGAACTTAAAACTGATCATTTTATAGCCCCAGCAATAATGATAAGGGTTTGCAAATACCACAGAGAGAGGCTATGGTGTCCTCTCATGCAGCTGTATTGCCGAGACTGAATCTGAAACAAAAAGCTAACTTATACACATGCTGTAGGAGAAAACTTAATATCCAAGTTTCAAGGGTGCACGAAACTGGAAATTACAATCTGGCTGATGTGCATTAAGACAAATAGTCAAATAGTTTATTTAAAAAGGCTTCCTAGAACATTTTTGTTCTTTTTAACTTGAGAGTTTTAAATTTAAAACTTTGGCAATTTTAACAGGAAGATTTTACAAAAAAAAAAACATGATTATTGTAAGTAAATGAGACAGTTTTCATTCAGCATATTTAATTTTCCTTTTGCCATTAAATAAGGGATAAGTGTATTGGTATGTGCTCCAGTAGTTCCAGTAACCACCACCAACTGCACTTTGGAAGCTCTTCTTGCGAGAAGCGTGTCGGCATGTGTTCCCACCCAGACCACGTTACCTGGTCAGGATTCAGGCTGCCCTGACTGATTTTGTGCATGTTCAGAGACTCTGCCCCACGGAAGCAACAGAGCGGATAAACGCACAGACCAAGCTAGCAAATTCCAATAGTATCACTGATACGCTATTTTACACTCTTTGATGTGTGCAACTCGGAAATAGAAGCATCCTGTTCTGTTCCCAGAAACAAACTTACATTTCCCCCAGACGTTTTCCACCAGTAAAAAAGTTTTGTGAGTGGGTCACAGTGAGACCTCAGGACAGCTGGGGAACCGTGCTGAGCGGGAGCCTTCAGCCGCTGGAGGTAAGCCACCTTACTCCTGCATGCTGTCAAACACAGGGCAGTGCCTGGCAGACGAGGCACACGTGCACAGAGTGAGGCCCGTACCCCCTCGCTGCACATCCGTGTGCTGCCCAGCCGTGCCGGGCCCATCAGCCTCACCGCCACACACGCAATGTACAGCCCAGCCGTTTCTCCAGATGCGGGTAGCAGCCAGAGACCACGAAAACAGACAAAGCCCTAGGACAATCCTAGTGCTCTGACTGATCTTCAAGGTCTTTCAAAAGGGGTTGGGCCTCTAAAGTGGCACTGATGTTCATTATTCACAGAACAACCATAGAGGGGGAACCTGTAATGTGGGCAATGACAGAACATCTGAATAAAATCAGCTGAATAAGAAACATCCATCCTTTAGCTTTCTATCACTACATTTAAGAAATATTTTGATTATATTTGAGATAGGAAAGGAAGATACATGATTCCCCTCTGTCCCTTAAGGCCAACCCTCCTGTGCCCATCCCTTCTGTCCCTATTCCATATGGGAAAATAAAGCTCTTTTCATTGCTGAGGATTTGGTGTTTACCAAGGGGAACAATGGTGATTTTGCATAGCCACTCCTCTAAGTTGGGAGGGGACAGTGTCTACAAGACTCTGCTTTTTCAGGTCCAGGTGCATAAACTTGTCAAATGTTATTTATCTTTTTGCTAAGTGAAATTAATATCCATGCTCACTTTGGTAAGCTCTCTCCAGTGGAAATGTCTAAATGAAGGGGCAAATGGTATTTTTAATCCATGATAAGGACTGCAGTATTCTGGCTGAAGCAAAACCCCCAACACAACATACAGGCCTCATCCTGAACCCCTCACTCTGCACTTGTTCAGTGCCTGCTCAGGCAGACCACACATGGCTCTTCATTATGATTTCCAACCCACAGAAATAAATCGCAAAGAAACAAGACTGAGCACCCTATGGCATTTAGGACCTTATTCAGCCAGAAAATGAGGCAGCCTCCCGAGGCAAGGAGCCCTGAAAGGCCACAGAAGCTCGCAGACCTGCTCAGAACAAAAGGTCAGCCAAGCTCACGACCAGGAGGAGATAGTAAAGGAAACATTTACCAGCTCCACTGCAGAAGTAGCAAAGAGCTCATCCTTATGCCCAGGTATTTCCCCATCTCCCTTTTCGGGCCCTACAGTGTTGCCTCAGAAGGAGTAAGTGCTTCAAAAGGATCTGGGGACCGACAAGGGAGTTGCCATCTAAGCTTTGGCACACAGCAGCTCTTAAAGCTTTCAGTATCACATTCCAGAGGAGATGCTCTCTTGCCCCTCACCAGAGAAAGCCCGAGACCACTGTCCACAGACTGAGGGCTCTCTTGAATATTCTTCTGCCTGGCTCCCTGAGACACCTAAACCAGGTGCTGAAATCCCTCCATGATACTGGAAAACAAGATGTTACAAATGGGAAAGCAAAGAGAACACTGAGAAAGCCTCTTAATTTTTCACACAAATAACAAACCAGCCTTTCTTTGAGGCCATCTAAAGCTAATTCAGGTCACACATAATACAAGTTGTGTTGCTAAACATAATCTGCTTATTTGTATTATTGCCCATTCGTGCAGTGCTTTCAGTGGACATATTTGTTCTGCCTGTTTCTATCTGGAACCATAAAGATACCTTGATAAAAGTAAATTAAGGAATTTTCATGGGCATTATGAAAAGTGAAGGGTGGCAATTTTGCACCCACCAGAACTGTCGCTACAGGACGTGAGCTGCTGCATATAGAAGCACCACGTGGAAAGGGTGCTCTTAGTGAAGAGCACACTGAAAAATAAGCTGCTTCCCATCAGCGAGTGCATTCTTTATCTTTAGTGTAACATTTATAAAGCTTGTTCAGGAAAAAAATGTGTTAAATCTTTCATCAGGCTACAGACACTTTATTTGGAGTCTTCACAGAAACCCGAAGCAGTGCCATAAGGTGCCTGGAATATTAGCCAAGATAAAACCTTCAGGGCCATGCACGCTACTGTTTTCAAATCTGTTCTTTCATCTGATGTGCCAGTCGAAATTACTTCTGCAACATGGTCAGAACCAACCTGGATGGATTTATAATGCCTCAAATTGCTATGGGCATATTTTTGTGAATCGCCTAGAGACAAACAGATAATTCTCTTTAGATTGTGCAAATTGCTAATTCTTATGCATGTCATGTGTTTTCCAAGTGGCATGTTTAGACAAGAAAATTGCAGAATATTCCTGATGTCACCAGAGCTCCATGCTTAAAAAGCCAGAGCAGTGCAGGACAGTCTCCTTATACGTATCTCAGCATATATAACAAATCATTTTAACTCCAACTTAGACAACACTTGTTACCTTTTCTCACTATACGACTCTCTGTATAAGAGGGGAGTCAAACAATAATGAGCAGATTATGAATTATACCAATGCAATGTAACTACTTGTGCAAGGAATGGAAGCAGAACCGAGCCTTTTATTTGCTCTGTTTAGGCAATTTGAATAAACAGCATAAGTGTCATCTTTTGAGTCAACATGTCAAGTTGAATTTCATGATATCTGATCTGTCTGTTGGCATTATTATACACAGAGAGGAAAAAAAAAAAAAAAAGAAAAAAAAAAAAAAAAGGAAGCACAAAGACTTCCTTGCAGTGTGCCTTCCTGATAGAACAAAGCCTGTGTGATCATTCCATGAAGCTCCTCTCCCTGTCCTTCCTTCTCAAAATTTTTGAACCCACTGGCCAATTTCACCCACATTTGACAAGAGATTTCAAAGATAATTAAACTCCTGTGAGCTTTCTGAGGAGAAAAAAAAAAGGCGGCCAGTTGGTATAGAGACCTGATAAGCCTGAAAGAAAGGCTGCAGTGTGTGATCACACCTCACTTGCTACCAGAAAACGCACACAGAAGAGAAATGTTATAAGAACTCCAAGGAAAAGGCATCAATCAGAGCTTTCAATTAACTCTCTATGGGAATCCAGGCTTTGATAAGATTTTTTGCTCATGGAACTACTCATATTTATTTTATGATATATGACTCAGATTCAGAGGTGCCAGCTTTTAACTAATATATAAATTATCTTCATCCTTGAAACCAACAGGGACATGTCTGTATAGCATATACGATAGTACATAATTATAGCTTCAGGGCACCATTTTAGATGAAAATATAGCATATACAATAAAAGAAAATTCCGTTTGTATTATGTCCAGACTGGGATTTTAGAATGACCCTGTACACATGGTAAACTACCTGTCCAACAGCACAGAAATTATGGTCCCATGCTTACAGCCATAAGATTATTAAAACTGTGAGTTTAATCCTAGCTGTGACATACTCTTCTTTAGCATCTTTCAGTAAATAAATAAATAAATGATTTTTTTTTTTTTTTTTAAAAAAAAGGACAAAAAAAGAGACCTTCCCTCTCTTTCTGTGTCCTTCATCTTTAAAACAGCTCGGTTTTCCTCTTCCCCTCAACTTTCTCTATGAACTGATGCCTGCTTTATTCTGAATGCCTATTAAACTTTGTTTTCTAACTCTAACTAATCCAAACACAAACATACTGAACCAGTTTTTCTGAAGTATTTTAAGTGGATTTTTGTTTTGTTTCTTTTAGTTCTTGATCACTGGCCATGAACAAATTCCAAGGACTTCAGAAAACTGGTTTTGTCCAAAAGAAACGTGTCAACTTAACAAATCAATAGCTTTGGGGTATTTAAGGAGCTGTTAGGAGTAAAACAGTTCCTTTGCTATACTGCATGGGCTACATGATTAACATACTTGTCCTAGCATGTGCTATGCATGCAGCTTGGCTTACATCTTTGGATTTTACAAGCAGAAGTAGCAAATTATCAGCCACCAACTAGTCGCTTTAAATGGTTTCACCACTGCTTGAAATGGTGTTTCCACAGACAAACAGAAGAATTTTATTTTCAAAGGGAAGAGAAAACAGTGTTTCTAAACCAGCACTGCTCTCTGTCCCTGCGGGATGCAAAAATAATCTGTGACTGTGACTTCAATGAATTTAGTTAACTACAGTTAAATTGCATCACAGAGACTCTCTTTAACAGATCTGCAATAGTTAATGAACATGGTGGGGAGACCAGATATTTCTTCAAAACAACTCATCAAGTAAGCTGCCTCCACTTAACAGATGTAAAGGCAGGGCCCAAAGTAGAAGCTGGCAGAAACAGATGGTGCCTAAGGGCAGCTTTCTGTTTCAGTGCTCTTGGGGGTTAGGTTAGGCAAGATGGGAGGTGTAGAGAGGTGGGGGTTGTGTTTTTCGGCAGCAGGTAAAATCCATTTGTCACACCAGCTCCAACTGAGCTTTCAGCGCAAAAGTTAATATCTGAAGCCAATGAGGCATTCTGCACTCCGACTGCAGCGCGGCAGAAAAGCTCTCGGAGCAGTGTGGAGCCCCAGCCTTTTTCAGCAGGGAAAGATGTCAAACTCCTCGTTCTGAAAGACTTGCGTTTCCTCCTGCTTTTTCAAACAAATAAAAAATGGGTATGCAAAGGAAAGTGTTTTATCTTATTATACCTTCAGGGAAAGAACACAAAATGACGAAACAGAGTGTGTTTTCTTCCTCTGTTCTCCACAGAATAACATCAGTAACCTCATAAAAACAGCCCCTGCTTTCTCCTTCTCTGAAATACAGACACATACATTGCAGCACCAGCAATAAATTTCCATTGCCTCCAACTTCTAACATTGCCAAGGTACGTGCCATAGAGAGCATTTTTATGAGCCGGTTTTTGACTGCCTGGATTTCGCCTTCATAAAGAAGAGATTTTAGTCCATTCTGTCTATTTATTTTGTGTAGAGGAATCAAGGTCAATAAACCATGGAGAAATTCACTCTACCTTATTCCATTTCACACTTTTGTCATCCACGCTTTATCGAGTATCTGAATGAATTTTTAATATCATGCCACAAAATGCTTTGGTCTTCTATCATATGCTGGGACTCTATAAATCTGATAACACTTGGGAGTTCTCAAATATACTCAGCACTGAAGAAACAGCTTTAAAGTTTAGTCATTCTGATGAAATGTAAGAGCTTATATCAGTGACAGGTTGACAGAAAAAGCTGTTTTCCTTTCCATTTCACAGACTTCCACGTATGAACGCCATGAAACATGTCAGGACTTTCTCTGAGTCTATGAAGACAGAGATGGCATCTGCTCCCAGTGGGGAGCCCTTCTAACCAGTAATACTGTAAAATTTCATGATTCTGAAATCTGATTGACAGTCACAGGAAGGGCAGGGAGGAGGTGTTTACTGTATTTTATAGGAGAGCATCAATTGCTTGTCTTGGCACATGATGTATATTTTCATGGCATACAATGCCACTTTCAGCATTTTTTTTAAAGTTAAATGTATTCATGCTGGCTGAACAGGTTTATAATTTCCCGTTACTGGGAAATATATGCATCTTTTAAAACTAGGCATTAACCCTACATGCTCATCACTACAGTTTTAGATAACTGGGCAAAAGAGAAAGACCCTGAGTCTTAGGAGAACACGAACAGATGTATTCCATCAGCAGCCCAGCACAGCTATACATCAGCTTCTTAGAGCACCATTGGCAAGTTGAGCCACCTTCTAATGACAGCAGCTAGAGGAGGTAGATCCATTGACTTTACAGTCCATTAAATACAATTTTGTAACGCTCTGCCAAATTGAGATCTTGTTGAGTATATTTTCATATTTCTTTTGACAAATAAGCATCAATGTTACCCCAGAGTACCCCGGAATGTACCCAGAGACACACACACGCAATTAGTCTTCAGAAACTCATTTGAATTGTACACAAATGCTTACCCCAGACTTCAGTTCAAACTCCCAAGCAGTTTACCCCACTGAAGCAGGCCTGCTGGAAGGGCTTGCATTTGCCAGTCTAAGGAACGTGTGGTTCCTTATTCCATCGCATACCATAACGCCGCAGTTCTCAACCTGCTGTTTGTTGTATTCTGAAATTCCACAAATGTCCTCCATAAGATATCTAAATCATAAGCAAGAATAGCAAACCAACAGCTGGTAGCTTTAAAATTAGTAGAAAACTCTCCACCTTCCAAAGAAAAATATTAGGGATGCACAACTCCAAAAGCCTGCAAACTGTTAAAAGCTTCCAAAGTTACTAAACCGTGAGTCCTTCGTGTTACACAGGTGAAGCAAACTCTTTGTGACAAAAGGGTGAGGCAACAACCCAAGCAGGTTTTGCTGTTCCGTAATTTCACCAACTGTAAAGAACTAAATATAAAATGAAAGGATGGCCTGGACTGTGTGCATTTCTAGGGAGTGGACGTTAAATCTGAATTACTTAACAAATGAAATATAATGAAAGACTGCAGCAAGCACTGCGTGGATACAGATTTAGAGGACTGATTCACCTGTGTAACCAGAGCTAGCATTTCTCAGTTTCAATTTGAGGAAGACTGGAAGTATGCAGAAAAGCGTAGATTTCCATAGTCTGATCTCCTTAATTTTTACTTCCCCTGAAATCACTGTGCATGAAACAGTGAGGAGAGATTCAAATGCTCACACTAATCAGTCTGGTTTTTGTTTTGTCATGCCAAGGCAGGTGTTGGTGTACGGTCTAAAAAATACAGATTAGTTGGGAACTCAGCCATGGCCCATTAGACTACAGGAAAGACAAGTAAATAACTGGAGGTACTCTGAATCTGGAACTATGGAGGCTGCCATGAGTAGGACTTCTAGGGAAACCTTCAATATATTATTAGATACACTGTCATATGACTTCTAGAAATTTAAGTATTTCATCAGTGCATTTAATCTTGTCCTAGCAACCCTGTGATATAGGAGTGCGTTCAGGCACTCTAACCACTCTGCTTCTGATTCAGATAATATTATGGATAGCTGTGACAGATGGCATTCACAATGCTGCTGCTTTACAAGACAAAGCTTTTCTAGCCAACTCCCACTCTTCTCCCCTTCTCCCTTCTACTTTTTTATATATATATATACATATATATATACACTAAGGATATGTCAAGGTGAAAATAAATTAAGGTTCAGGCCCTTAATGTACCACAACCATCCACAGGGCATGACATTTGTGACACCAAATGGCACAGACAGACAAAGAGAAAGAATCAAATACAGAAAGGATGAAACAACAGTAAAGAAAACTAAATATGCAAAAAATGAGGGACACACCCAGAAACTCAAGTGATTTCGTTATATGATAATATTACCTTCTAAGAGCATTCTTCCTCCTCCTCAGTGGGGAGGAAAGAGATTGACAGTACTCACACATGTTTATAGACACAGTTCTGACTGTCCTAGGGGACTTCAGTGGGGAGGAGACTATTAAGAGAACAAACTTCTACTTCTGACATGCTCCTACTGATCAATCGAAGAGCTATTGATTCTTGGCTCCCAGGAAATAGCTGTGTTCATCAAATGTGTACACCAAGGACATACTCTACACTGCTGAAATCTTCCAATAGCATGGGCCTTATTCTTATAATAATTATGACAATTTTATATTGACAAAATTGTGACAAATGCGAAGTTGTTCTATATTTACCATGCTACCCATATTATTGCAATGAGCTCATGTTTATTTTAGCAGTTAAACATGGTAATTTTAGCAAAAGATCAGCTTTAAAGGACTTCCAAGTTAATTGTGGCCTACAGCCTCCCACAAAGCAAAAAAAATCTATTCTGCACCTTCCATTTTATAAACTGTGTTACGGTACTTCAGGAGGACAAAGTGCAGCATTTTAGGGGTGGAATTTCAAAGCAGAACTCTATGGGGCTATTTTCCTATTAGTGTGATTAGCATTCAGAAATAGTTTATCCTAGGGTTGGTTTGCATTTTGAGAGAGATTCAGAGCAAAAGCAATTTATAAAACTCTCTCATACCTCCTTGTTTTAACCGCTTCAACCACAGCATAACCTCAGTGGCACACGCTTTTCCAAATGCAGAGCTGTATCAACTTAGAGCTTGCCACTCTGGTCTGTCCTCATTGCTCTTCATTAACACAATCTGTAGTGTATGCTTTTAGAGTTAGGTTTTTTCACAAACTATTTGGATTGGTTTTTAAATGTAATTGACTGGTACTACCAGAAGAATTCCATTTTATTTGGGGCCAGATAAAAAGTGTAGTATATATAACATATTGTATGGCGCTGAACGCTATAGTCAGAACAGGAAAATAGTCTGAGTAGTTATTATCAGTTTGCTTTATAAGTATGTTATTTACAATACGCAACAGATGTTCTCCGAATGTTAATGGGAAAATACAGGCCTTTTATTTATTTCTTTTCTGACAGACTAAAAAGTGCAACTAATATAATAATAATCTTGGAAAATCCAAAGATTACTTCACAATTTGGAAAATGCTGTGTTGAGTCATTAGTCTTATTATCTGGTATTTTCATAACTCACTAGATAAACACTGTAAACTACAATTTCCTGGTAATGATCCCTTGTATGTGCAAAAACAGGCCTCCAAGAAATCTCAATTAAGCCTAAGAAGCAGTGTTTTTAAATTAACCCCAACCCCCTAAGTAATGCAATAACGCATGTATGTGTGTGAGTGTGCACATGTGCATGCACTCCCCTTCCCTCGAATGGATAGGATTAGCATTGCTGAACTGTAAGTCATATCTCCTATGCTGCTAACTGCTAACAGAATGTTTTCTTTAGCTCAGTGCTTTTCAATCTGTGGTCTGTGAACCCAGGGGATTCACGTACACTTCATATGAGGGTCTGTAAAAACTGATTTGGTTTGTTTTAGTGTATTGGGTCCCTGATTCCATTGATAAAAGCTTAAGAGACTCCATCTGTTGAAAAAAAATATTCGAAAACTTCTGCCATACCACCAAGCCCCAGCTCTTCAGGAACAAGGGCTCAAAGTTCATTCCTGATGTTTGCTGTGGAGTTATAAATTGCCCTGATGTGCAGCACGAATGATTACTTAGGTAGATAAAATTGAGCACAGCCTTGTTACGTTTCAGAACTGCTGTGTGATCGTACTGTGAGAGAATCATGGATAGGATCTGACCAGTAGTATGCATGTTCTGTTGGTGGGTCTTGTGTTTTTTGTTTTTTTTTTTCACTCTTTGTTTGGAAATAAAGCTATGGACACCTCTAGCTTTTCCCTTTCAACAGTATTTTATCTGATTTTCCTGTATGAATAATATTACATAGCACTGATAACTGGTAGGTACCACAAAGGAGAGAAAGCTTGGCTATCCACGGTCTTGTGCCTTGTATAGTCACTCAGGCAGCCTATAAAATACCTGTGAAATAACATTAACCTGAAATTGTAATTTTTTGACCAATCCTTCAAGGAGAAAGTGGAAGCTAGTGCCTTTGTTATATACAGTAACAAAGGCACAAAGCATGCTGTTGAGTGGCATGTTATTTATTTTTTTTTTGCCTGGCTTTTGAAGAAAACAAAGCTTATACAGACAGGCTGCCAGTCCACCCAGTCCTAATAATTTTCAACCCCCTTGTTCCCTTTCAACTAAATTTGACAGAGACCTAAAAGGCATCCAGTTATGAGAAGTTTTACACAAGTCAATAGCTCTAGCACAGGACAGACAGATACAGCTCAGGCCTTTGAAGAGGCAGCTGACCAAAGAGTAAGACAGAGGATACGTTGTCTGCTCGGCCAAGTGGAGAAGGAATACACAATGGAGCAAGGACAAAATGCATGCCTGGGCAGAGGGAAGAGAAGATGGCTGCATGATGTCGTAACAAATCTAAGGCAGCTGATTTCATTATTCTCCATGCTCGTAGAACAGCTTGCTTTAGTGATGTGAGGAAAATGAGGTGCAATATGGTTGCGCAGGACTGATTAAGTGACGATCATTTCAAAACAAAAAACTCACAAACTTTACCCAAAGAAATCCACTTTAGGACAACATTGCAGAGGAAGAAATGTCGATCCTCTCATAGTTTTCTTCCCGTCTCAGCCCAGCAGTTGGGAAAATAACATACATTGCTATTGTACATGACAGATAAAGAAAAAAATGTAACAGCACATCTGGGATCATTAATACTTTAGCAGACTTCCTATTTTTAAATTAGTATCATTTAGTGAGCAAAATGACAGCTACTCACAGTGCCTACGAGTCTGCAGAAACAAACAAGCCAGCAGTTTACTGGTACAGCTGCAGACAGGCCTGACAAGCTTTTCAGAGCACTCCAGCTCGCAGAGCCCAATTCCACCGCAGCACTAAAACACCAGGCTGGCATTTTCTGAGGAGTCCCACAGGTGAACCGTGAGCTAACGAGCTGCCAGCCACTGCCTGCTGCCAAACGGGCCGGGCACGCTGCAGGAGCCACCGGCACCGGGCTGGCAGCACCTGGTGCACCCCAACACCTGGCGCTGCCGGGGGGCCGCAGCCAGCGGGCACCAGCGGGTGGCGGAGCTAGGCCTCGGCAAGGCGCACGCTCGTCACCGGCCACTGGAAGTTAGGCAGGGTGGGGAAACCTGCCTCCTCCACACAGGGGAAGCTCAGCCAGGCTCACTGCGATTCTATTCAAGGGTGAACACCAGAAAAACGTAATAACAGGAGACCAAGCCTAGGTGTCTGTAATAGCTGTGTTCAGGCAGCGACAGAAGGGAGCCAGCTCTGACCCTGGCATGTTGTATCTTTTGGCTCCAGAAGGCAATTGCTCACAAAATCAATTGCTTCTGCAACACAAACGCGCACATACACAAACGAACTGTGGTACAGACTTCAGGAAATATCAGTCTCCTGAGGTAACCACAAGCTTAAAATTAGGCTTGAGAATGACAAAAAAGTCTGTCTGCCTGCATCCTGACGCATCCCATCCATCTCGGGGAGTTACCAAGGCTTCATCTACACTGCTCACTTACGTCAATGAAATCAAACAGACTCTTGAAGCGACCGCAGGAAGTTCTCCACATGTTAGCTGAGGCATCTGGAGCTTTTCCCATTATTTAATTCTCCCCTGGTTGCCAATTCAAAACACCAAAACAGAAAGCAGAGACATTTCTAAATCTTTCCTCATGAGGGATTTAGATGGGTAAATCCCATCACAGAATAGTGCCTCTGGACAAATTTAAAGATAAAATTTTCCGTTCTCACAAAGCACCAGAATTTTCCTAGGTGCTCCATCTTACTGCCAATCTGGTGGTACCTACAGCTATACAAAATGAACTATCAGTCACCCCTGGTTTGCACTGTGTGCTGTAGATAAAAGCAATGCCCAAACTGGTTTCTACTGCTAAGCGCTACCCCTAGCACATTTGTAGATAAATAAATCAACGTACAGAAGAACGGAGTAAGTTTTAGAAGATCTCTACTGGGAGTTAATCTGTGTGGTTCCTTTACATCATCCACTGCAGGACTCAAGAAAAAAAAAACAAAACAAACAAAAAAAAAAAAACACCACTACCACTGAGGTCAGATTTTCATCTCTGTAATTAAGAAATGGACACTGGTTCCTGGCTAGTAAATCCTCTATTCACTCATTCGCATCTCTTTAAGGACACTCCATGTCAGGATCTCTGAAGCCCTGCACTGACTGTTGTTCCTTTCAGGTACCTGTCACACGTACCTGAAGGGAGGCTGTAGCGAGGTGGGGGTTGGTCTGTTCTCCCACGTGCCTGGTGACAGGACGAGGGGGAATGGGCTAAAGTTGCGCCAGGGGAGGTTTAGG